>NC_052332.1:27088092-27260592 GCF_016432855.1 Salvelinus namaycush
ACTATAAATATACTATCATTACACTTCAACACACTTGAAGTGTACACTAAAGTGTACTTTATATTTGTTGTTTTTCAGTCTTTAAGTATACTTTATGTTCTCTATCATTAAACTTAAACACACTAATTAAAACTGTATTTTAATTTAAAACGCTTTAATTCTAATTTAGTATAAATCATTCAAAATACACTTCTAAAGTATTGATTTTTCTTAATGTGTCACGACTTCCGCCGAAGTTGTTCCCTCTCCTTGTTCGAGCGGTGTTCGACGTCACCGAACTTCTAGCCATTGCTGATCCATTTTTCATTGGTTTTGTCTTCCATCACACCTGGTTCCAATCCCATCAATTACATGTTGTGTATTTAACCCTCTGTTTCCCCTCATGTCCTTGTCGGTGATTGTTTATTGTAAGTGTATGTGTACGTCTGTACTGGTGTGCGTCGGGTTATGTTACCCATTGATTTGTATTATTATGTTTTCCGGTGTTTTTTTTTGTAAATAAACTGCGCCGTTGGAAACAGTTATTTCTCTCCTGCGTCTGACTTCTCTGCCGCCAGTTAAACACCCCTTACATAATGAAACTCTGCTTGTGAGTGACCAAGTACACAATGCAAGTATTCATACCCCTTGTATTTCTTCACATTTTATTGTGTTACAAAGTGGGTTTAACATTTATTTAAATGTCATTTGTTGTCATCAATGAACTCAAAACATTCTGTAATGTCAACGTAACAAAAAAAGTAAGATTAAGGATCCGCCCCTCTTAAGGATCCGCCCCTTTTCCCGATTTTCTCATAAAATGACATTCCCAAATCTAACTGCCTGTAACTCAGGCCCTGAAGCAAGGATATGCATATTCTCGGTACCATTTGAAAGGAAACACTTTGAAGTTTGTGGAAATGTGAAAGGTATGTAGGAGAATATAACACAATAGATCTGGTAAAAGATAATACAAAGAAAAAACGAAACGTTCTTTTGTATTTTTTTTGTACCATCATCTTTGAAATGCAAAAGAAAGGCAATAATGTATTATTCCAACCCGGCAGCAATTTAGATTTTGGCCACTAGATTCCAGCAGTGTATGTGCAGTTTTAGACTGATCCAACTAACCATTGCATTTCTGTTCAAAATGTTGTATCAAGACTGCCCAAATGTGCCTAATTTGTTTATTAATAATGTTTCATGTTCAAAACTGCACTCTCCTCAAACAATAGCATGGCATTCTTTCACTGTAATAGCTACTGTAAATTGGACAGTGCAGTTAGACTAACAAGAATTTAAGCTTTCTGCCCATATCAGATATGTCTATGTCCTGGTAAATGTTCTTGTTACTTACAACCTCATGCTAATCGTATTAGCCTACGTTAGCTCAACCGTCTCATGGACGGGACACCGATCCCGAAGAATTAATTCAAATTTGATAACTAAAATATAGCCACCTTATTTTCAAGCATGGTCGTGCCTGCATCATGATATGGTTCAGTCTGCTTTCCAACAGACACTGGGAGAGGAATTCACCTTTCAGCAGGAAAATAACCTGAAACACAAGGCCAAATATACACTGGAGTTGCTTACCAAGAAGACAGTGAATATTCCTGATTGGCCAAGTTACAGTCTTGACTTAAATCTGCTTGAAAATCTAGGGCAAGACTTGAAAATTGCTGTCTAGCCATGATCCTCAACATCTTGACTGAGCTTGAAGAATTATGAAAAGAACAAGGGCTGATATTGTACAATCCAGGTGTCTAATGCTCTTATAGACATTTCCAAGAAGACTCACCGCTCTAATTGATGCCAAAGGTGTTTATAACATGTATTGACTTAAGGAGCTGAATACGTTTGCAACGACTATATTTTAGTTATTTAATTTCTATCAATCAAAAAATATATATAATTACAGCGTATTTTGTGTAGATTGTTGACCTTTTTTAAAATTAAATCTATTTTAATTCCACTTTGTAACAATAAATGTGAATAAATCCAAGGGGTATGAATACTTTTGCAAGGCACTGTAGTTTCAGTGGCAATAATGAGTTTTAAAGTACTTTCTGAATTCCTGTTCAGAAGAGTGTCGAGAAAGTTGACAATGATAATGATTGTTTATTTCACATAAGGAAACATGCACAGCTGAGGAACTCTCTTCCTGAGAGTACACTTTTCATAGCTCAAAATATACTTTCAAAAAGTATATTTAACAGAAACGTCCACAAAATACATTGAAAGTATACTTTCAAAAACACATTTGCAACTTTTTTGCATATAACCCAGCATCCCTTTCTGCAGTTTTGATTTATAATATGATATTGTTCCTCATATTTAGCTAATTCTAATGATTTTGTGTTCATTTTCCCAAACTGAATAATGTTCTATCTTTACTCACACAGTACACACTTTATTGAAATGTTAATTTATCACCGTAATCTGAACAACTAAAGTGTGAAATCCCACTAGAGCACAGTTATGCACAGTTATCAAAAGCTTTCCTTGTAATTTGAGGCTCCAACAACAACTGCTTTGAAAATAGCATATTGGTTGAGAAGATGCTTTGGTCAATCAAGGTAGCATTTATATGACTAATTACAGTAGTTAATGTGGTTACTGAGTAGAAGTGTATTTGTGAAAGTATACTTGAAACATTAAAAATACACTGTTGTTGTAAAGAAAATACAAAATACATTTGACTCATATACCATTTTAGTATATTTCAAATTTATGAGAAATGTGCAAAAAATGTGCTTAAGGTGTAATCAAAGTATATTTGTTTTGCTCTTTATCTAATATACTAAGTAGGTTAGCTTCAAGTTTTAATATCAAATGCACAAGTACAGTGAAATGCCTTTCTTTCTAACTCAAAACCCAACAATGGAATAAATAATAGCAATGTATTACCAGAAAAAAACACAAGAAATAAGAATAAGATAAATTAAGTACACAATAAAGTAAGTAAGTATGAAGGTAAGCATACTATATACTGGAAATACTTTTTAAAAGTCAGATACAATACCATATTTACAATGTACAGGGATACTGGAGTGATGGAGGTACAGTTGAAGTCGGAAATTTACATACACTTAGGTTGGCGTCATTAAAACTCGTTTTTTAACCACTCCACAAATTTCTTGTTAACAAACTATAGTTAGCTAGCAAGCCAGCCAGCTAACATTAGCTAGCTAACAGTATACTTTAACTTGAAATGAAACCACTTTCTGTCAAAATTAGAAACGTGTAATATCTGAAAATGTAGCTAGCTAGACTATCTTACCCATATACATCATGGATGGACATGTTTCCTACTGGATGCCATGGTTGCCCTTAGTTTGAAGATGTAATCCAGAGACAGATGTTTTCTCCATCTCCAAAGCTATCAAACTCGAATTCCACTGATTTCAAAACTAGGTCCTCCAGAAAGTGGAGAGAATACACGTAACGTTAGTGAGCCAGCCATCTAACGTTAGCTAGCTAACAGTACACTTTAACTTGACATTAGGCTTACGCCGTTTTACTACACAATACATATTTTAAAAGCCGCGTCAGACAGGATTACCTATATATTTAGAGATGGCATACAAGTTTGTTATTAATGCACATGAAAGATCACATGTTCGAGAAGGCATTTTTTATTTTAAAAAAAAGTTTACGTTCAAATGGCTCTCCTGTGAAGTAGTGACCTGCGACATACGCCACATATAAGGTCCCACAGTTGACAGTGCATGCCAGAGAAAAAACCAAGCCATGAGGTCAAAGGAATTGTCCGTAGAGCCCCGAGACAGGATTCTGTTGAAGCACAGATCTGGGAAGTGTATCAAAAAATGTCTTACTCCAACCTCAGCCTCCTTCTGGTTTCCGACAACTCATTCGAGCTTCCCCGGATCTGCACTCCATCTCTCCCTGTGTTACAATAAATACCTTGGTTCATTCATCCCGGTTTCCTTTTCTGAGTCTGCTCTTGGGTTCCCCTGTGCTGCTCCGCCTGTTCCGCCTGTTTTAGGGAAATGTCATCATCAAACATTGTAAGAGCTTTCATTGTCTGCTTATATGCCCCCTTTATTTATCCTACGGTTCTGACTTGGTGTACAGGAAGAATACTGTAAGAACATCCCATGTTCTGAATTCTGCCGCTGTACATTTCAAAAGTGCTGAACAAATAGTTATATTGAATACGTCCGTCCTAGCTCACTTATGTCTTCATCGAAATTACGGATTGCCTCTCATCCGCTCGTCATCCCCTTATGCCATAGTTTGTACATCTCAATTGCCAGTAGAAACCACATTTGTTTAAGCAAGTCAACCATATCATCGATGTTTTTTTTAAAGTCAGTAATTAGGCTGAATGAACCGTTTCGCTGCCAGATAAGGCTCCGCTGATAGCCTGGTGTAGCAGTGGTAAGGATTCACTTGTCACGCCCTGGCCTTAGTTATCTTTGTTTTCTGTATTATTTTAGTTAGGTCAGGGTGTGACATGGGGGATGTTTGTGTGTATTTGTCTCGTCTTGGGTGGTTGTATTGTATAGGGGGTTTTGTAGAGTGTATGGGGTTGTGTTCAGTGTAGGTGTTTAGGAAAGTCTATGGTTGCCTGGTTTGGTTCTCAATCAGAGACAGCTGTCTATTGTTGTCTCTGATTGGGAGCCATATTTAAGGCAGCCATAGGCATTAGGCTGGTTGTGGGTAATTGTCTATGTTGAACGTTAGTAGCTTGTGTGTGCACTTTCGTTTATAGCTTAGTTTATAGTTTATTGTTTTGTTAGTTTTGTAAGAGTGTTTCGTTTTGTGTTACGTCTTCGTCAAATAAAAGGAAGATGTATTTCTCTCACGCTGTGCCTTGGTCCACTCATTCACGTAAAGACGATCATGACATCACTCCATGGTGCTGAAAAGAAAGCTCTGCTGTTGGGACAGCTTTAAGTAGGCCCTAACAGTTTGTGGGTACCGTTTGTCACCGTTATAGTGCATTAATAAATATTTTTTTCAAATTGCATCAACAATTGTTTTTAAATCATATCTGTATCCCTTAATTTGGTCATACAGATGTTCACAGTCAGACTGTTGGAAAAAGGTCAGACGTTTCATTTGCCCATGCTCCCCCTATGGATAGATCCCATTGAAAAACTCTACTAGCTATTCTGGCAGTTTGCATATTCAACAGTTTATTCCAAAGTCTCACCATACATGCCTTCCATCTCATCTCACAGGGTTCCCAGCCCATGTCTCCAGTTATTGCAAGTATAGGTGCAAACTTGTGGACACATAAAAAGTAACGTACTGCTCTGTTATGGACACGTTCGTTTTTAAGATACTTCTTAGCAAATCAAATCAAACTTTATTTGTCACAGGCGCCGAATACAACAAATGTAGACCTTACCGTGAAATGCTTACGTACAAGCCCTTAACCAACAGTGCAGTTCAAGAAGAGTCCAGAAAATATTTACCAAATAAACTAATGTAAAAAATTATAAAAAGTAACACATTAAAATAACATGAACGAGGCTATATATAGGGGGTAGCAGCAGTGTACAAAACAAATGGGGGGGGGGGCTTGGGGGTAGAAGCTGTTATGTAGCCTTTTGGTCCTAGACTTGGTGCTCTGGTACCACTTGCCGTGCAGCAGCAGAGAAAAGAGTCTATGACTTGGGTGACTGGAGTCTCTGGGAATTTTATGGGCTTTCTTCTGACAACACCTATTATATAGGTCCTGGATGGCAGGAAGCTTGGACCCAGTGATGTACTGGACCGTACGCACTACCCTCTGTAGCGCCTTATTGGTCAGATGCCGAGCAGTTGCCATACCAGGCGGTGATGCAACCGGTTAGGATGCTCTCGATGGTGCAGCTGTAGAACCTTTTGAGGATCTGGGGACTCATGCCAAATCTTTTCAGTCTCCTGAGGGGGAAAAGGTTTTGTCGTGCCCTCTTCACGACTGTCTTGGTGTGTTTGGACCATGATAGTTTGTTGGTGATGTGGACTCTCGACCTGCTCCACTACAGCCCCGTCAATGTTAATGGGGGCCTGTTCGGCCCGCCTTTTCCTGTAGTCCATGATCAGCTCCTTTGTCTTGCTCACATTGAGCGAGAGGTTGTTGTCCTGGCACCACACTGCCAGTTCTCTGACCTCCTCCCTATAGGCTGTCTCATCGTTGTCGGTGATCATGACTACCACTGTTATGTTGTCAGCAAACTTAATGATGGTGTTGGAGTCGTGTTTGGCCACGCATTCGTGGGTGAACAAGGAGTACAGGAGGGGACTAAGTATACACCCCTGAGGAGCCCCAGTGTTGAGGATCAGCGTGGCAGACATATTGTTGCCTACCCTTACCACCTGGGGGTCAGGAAGTCCAGGATCCAGTTGCAGAGGGATATGTTTAGTCCCAGGGTCCTTAGCTTAGTGATGAGCTTCGTGGGCACTATGGTGTTGAACGCTGAGATGTAGTCAATAAACAGGATTCTCACATACGTAGGTGTTCCTTTTGTCCAGGTGGGAAAGGGCAGTGTGGAGTGCGATTGAGATTGTGTCATCTGTGGATTTGTTGGGGCGGTATGCGAATTGGAGTGGGTTTAAGGTATCCGGGAGGATGCTTGTGATGTTAGCCATGACCAGCTTTTCAAAGCACTTCATGACTACCAACGTGAGTTCTATGAGCGGTAATCATTTAGGCAGGTTGCCTTCGCTTCCTTGGGCACATGGACTATGGTGGTCTGCTTGAAACATGTAGGTATTACAGACTCGGTCAGGGAGAGGTTGAAAATGTCAGTGAAGACACTTGGCAGAAGGTCTGCACATGCTATGAGTACACGTCCTGGTAATCCGTCTGGCCCAGCGGCTTTGTGAATGTTGACCTGTTTAAAGTTCATGCTCACATCGGCAACCGAGAGCATCATCCAGAACAGCTGGTGCTCTCGTGCATGTTTCAGTGTTGCTTGCCTCAAAGCAAGCATAAAAGGCATTTAGCTCGCATGATAGGTTCGCGTCACTTGGCAGCTTGCGTCTGGGTTTCCCTTTGAAGTCTGTTATAGTTTTTAAGCCCTGTCACATCTGACGAGCGTCAGAGCTGGTGTAATAGGATTTAATTTTAATCCTGTATTGATGCTTTGCTTGTTTGATGGTTCATCTGAGGGCAAAGATTTCCTATAAGCGTCCAGATTAGTGTCCTGCTCCTTGAAAGCGGCAGCTCTAGCCTTTAGCTCGATGCCGATGTTGCCTGTAGTCCATGGCTTCTGGTTGGGTGTATGTACGTACGGTCACTGTGGGGACTACGTCGTCGATGCCCTTGGACGAATCCCGGATCATATACAAGTCTGTGCTAGCAAAACAAGCGAGTCACTGGTACTTCCTGCTTTAGTTTTTGCTTGTAAACAGGAATCAGGAGAACAGAATTATGGTCAGATTTGCAAAATGGATGGTGTGGGAGAGCTTTGTATGCATCTCTGTGTGTGGAGTAAAGGAGGTCTAGTTTTTTTTCTGTTGATTGCACATATGACATGCTGGTAAACATTTGGTAAAACTGATTTAAGTTTGCTTGCATTAAAGTCCCTGGCCACTAGGAGCATTGCTTCTGGATGAGCGTTTTCTTGTTTGCTTATGGCCTTATAGAGTTGATTGAGTGCGGTCTTAGTGCCATCATCGGTTTATGGTGGTAAATAGACAGCTACGAATAGTATAGATGAGGACTCTCTTGGTAGATAGTGTGGTCTACAGCTTATCATAAGGTACTCTACCTCAGGCGAGCAATACCTCAAGACTTCTTTAATATTAGACATCACGCACCAGCTGTTATTGACATTAATGAAGGCTTGAGGTATTGCTCTCCTGAGGTAGAGTTCCTTTTGATAAGCTGATAAAATAAAAACTGATAAAATAATGTCTGTGAGTATAACAGAACTGACATGGCAGGCGAAAACATGAGAAAAATCCATCCAGGAAGTGGGATTTTTTTATTTTTGTAGTTTTCTATTGAATGCCATTACAGTATCCATTGACTTAGGACTCAAATTGCACTTCCCATGGCTTCCACTAGATGTCAACAGTCTTTAGAAATTGTTTCAGGCGTGTATTCTGAAAAACGAGGGAGTAAGACCTCTCTGAATGAGTGGACCCTACAGTGTCCCAGAGCTTTTTCATGCGCGAGACCGAGAGTGCGCCTTTCTTGTTTACCTTTTATATTGACGACGTTATTGTACGGTTGAAATATGATCTATTATTTAGGCTAAAAACAACATGAGGATTGATTTTAAACATCGTTTGACATGTTTCTACGAACTTTACGGATACTATTTGGATTTTTCGTCTGCCTGTTGTGACTGCATTTGAGCCTGTGGATTCCTGAACAAAACGCGCAAAAAAAACAGAGGTTTTTGGATATAAACAGGGACATTTATTGAGTAAATGGGAGTCTCGTGAGTACAACCATATGAAGATCATCAAAGGTAAGTGATTAATTGTATCACTATTTCTGACTTGTGTAACTCCTCTACTTGGCTGGTTACTGTTTGTAATGATTTGTCTGCTGGGCGCTGTTCTCAGATAATCGCATGGTATGCTTTCGCCGTAAAGCCTTTTTTAAATCTGACACCGTGGTTGGATTAACAACAAGTTAATCTTTAAACTCATGTGTAACACTTGTATGTTTCATGAATTTTTATAATGAGTATTTCTGTTTTTGAAATTGGCGCTCTGCAATTTCACTGGATGTTGGCCAGGTGGGACGCTACCATCCCACGTCCCCTAGTGAGGTTAAGTCCTCGTTTTCATCAGCCGGCAGTCCAGCCGCTATGATAGACACGTCTGGGTCGAACTTTGTTGTTTTGGCAGTGCCTATTCTCCCAGATTCTAGGAATTCTACATGGGACTCCAGACGTCCAACTTCAAGATTTATGTTGTCTTATGTCTGCTTGTTATTATTCTCCAGTTGAGTCAGCAAAGCTGCATGATTATCCTGAATGGCTTTCTCCAAAGCTGCATGATTATCTTGAATGGCTTTCTCCAAAGCTGTATGATTATCCTGAATGGCTTTCTCCAAAGATCCACGTAAGCTGTCAACTTTACTATTCATTCCTTTTTCAATACTCAGCTTTTTTGATCTCCTTATCGCCGTCATTAGATTAGCCATGCTATTGCCACTTTGATAAATTCGGCGCAATGCTTTTCTCACCACTGCGTAGATTTCTGCCGGGGTCCATATGTTTTAGCGGTTAAGTGTTTCTGTTATTGCTGTTCAAGGTAGATAGCCAGATAAATGTATAGCTAGGCTAGCCAGATTACTCGCCAAACATTCAACAAGTCTGTCAAATGACTGTCTTTCATCCTCATGGGATTCAGACTTCAGCTGCCTCCATTTACGGGGCACACTCTATGTTGAAACTTTGAAAATGTTTTTTTTTTAAAGTTTTGAAAGAGTTTGGTCCCATAAAGAAGCAGCAATGTTTTTCACTGTGTACACCTGAAGTGAAATTAATGTATTATTTAGTGTCTTGTGTAGAGACACTAAACTCGGACAAAACAGAGATGCTTGTTCTAGGTCCCAAGAAACAAAGAAATCTTCTGTTGAATCTGACAATTAATCTTGATGGTTGTACAGTCGTCTAAAATAAAACTGTGAAGGACCTCGGCGTTACTCTGGACCCTGATCTCTCTTTTGACGAACATATCAAGACTGTTTCAAGGACAGCTTTTTTCCATCTACGTAACATTGCAAAAATCAGAAACTTTCTGTCGAAAAATGATGCAGAGAAATTAATCCATGCTTTTGTTACTTCTTGGTTAGACTACTGGAATGCTCTACTTTCCGGCTACCCGGATAAAGCACAAAATGAACTTCAGTTAGTGCTAAATACGGCTGCTAGAATCCTGACTAGAACCAAAAAATTTGATCATATTACTCCAGTGCTAGCCTCCCTACACTGGCTTCCTGTTAAGGCAAGGGCTGATTTCAAGGTTTTACTGCTAACCTACAAAGCATTACATGGGCTTGCTCCTACATATCTTTCCGATTTGTTCCTGCCGTACATACATACATGTACACTACGGTCACAAGAGGCCTCCTAAATTGTCCCTAGAATTTCTAAGCAAACAGCTGGAGGCAGAGCTTTCTCTTATAGAGCTCCATTTTTATTGAATGGTCTGCCTACCCATGTGAGAGACGCAGACTCGGTCTCAACCTTTAAGTCTTTACTGAAGACTCATCTCTTCAGTAGATCATATGATTGAGTGTAGTCTGGCCCAGGAGTGTGAAGGTGAACGGAAAGGCTCTGGCGCAACGAACCGCCCTTGCTGTCTCTGCCTGGCCGGTTCCCCTCTCTCCACTGGAATTCTCTGCCTCTAACCCTATTACAGGGGCTGAGTCACTGGCTTACTGGTGCTCTTCCATGCCATCCCTAGGAGGGGTGCGTCACTTGAGTGGGTTGAGTCGCTGACGTGGTCTTCCTGTCTGGGTTGGCGCCCCCCCCCCCTTGGGTTGTGCCGTGGCGGAGATCTTTGTGGGCTATACTCGGCCTTGTCTCAGGATGGTAAGTTGGTGGTTGACGATATCCCTCTAGTAGTGTGGGGGCTGTTCTTTGGCAAAGTGGGTGGGGTTATATCCTTCCTGTTTGGCCCTGTCCGGGGGTATCATCGGATGGGGCCACAGTGTCTCCTGACCCATCCTGTCTCAGCCTCCAGTATTTATGCTGCAGTAGTTTATGTGTCGGGTTGGCTAGGGTCAGTCTGTTATATCTGGAGTATTTCTCCTGTCTTATCCGGTGTCCTGTGTGAATTTAAGAATGCTCTCTCTAATTCTTTCTTTCTTTCTTTCTTTCTTTCTTTCTTTCTTTCTTTCTTTCTTTCTTTCTTTCTTTCTTTCTTTCTTTCTTTCTTTCTTTCTCTCTCTCGGAGGACCTGAGCCCTAGGACCATGCCTCAGCTGGCATGATGACTCCTTGCTGTCCCCAGTACACCTGGCCGTGCTGCTGCTCCAGTTTCAACTGTTCTGCCTGCGGCTATGGAACCCTGACCTGTTCACCAGATGTGCTACCTGTCCCAGACCTGCTGTTTTCAACTCTCTAGAGACAGCAGGAGCGGTAGAGATACTCTCAATCATGGCCATGTTCTGTTATAATCTCCACCCGGCACAGCCAGAAGAGGACTGGCCACCCCTCATAGCCTGGTTCCTCTCTAGGTTTCTTCCTAGGTTTTGGCCTTTCTAGGGAGTTTTTCCTAGCCACCGTGCTTCTACACCTGCATTGCTTGCTGTTTGGGGTTTTAGGCTGGGTTTCTGTAGAGCACTTTGATATATCAGCTGATGTAAGAAGGGCTATATAAATAACTTTGATTTGATTTTGATTTGATTTAGAGGCTTTTCTGGCATGCAGCTAAAACATTTTTTCCCCCCACCAAGATTGACATGCTAAAATCATGCTAAAATCATGCTAAAAAATCATGCTAAAATCGCAACTGATCATGACCACCCACAATCCCAGCATAGCCTTGTATTTGTACCCATTCCATGCAGTCGTTAAAAGAGAGACAACCGACAGAATTGTGTCCAGAGTTGTGTCTTCCATCTATCTACACCTTACCAGAACACAACACAGAAAGGTACCGGTACAGAGCCGGTTGCAGAAGTAGTGAGTATTTTTCATAATCTGATCATTTGAGACTGTCATGGAAGGAATGATCATTTGTCAATGATCATTAATGCTCACTTCTATGGTTTAAGAAGAAAGTAAAGGCTTTCCACATCAACAACTATCTATGGACACAATTAAAGGTATTTTCCCATTGTCTAAAATGATTGCATCTCAAGTGTATTAAGGACTGCTATATATTGTTGTCTGATTGATTTACGGTTGATTCAAACATGCTTGCAAGGCTTGGATACTCATATATAGTGAATTCATCTATGTTGATACACCGTTATATTGATATTTGTCTGTTTCAAGTGTCATTTGTGCTACTGTGCCTTTCTTCCAAATTCACTGTAAATCAAATATTAAATGGCAGAGTCAGTCACCTATCCTTCAATTTTAGGAGAGATAGAGAAGCAGATTAAAGGATTTCAACACGAAATTCAAGAGTTTAAGGATGTGCTCCAAAATGAAATGGAGACTACGGAGAGACATCGACTAGAGGAAAAAATTCCAGCCAAAGAACAAGCTTTGAATGACCTCCAAGGTCAACTTCAAGGTGTCTACGAGGAACCTCAAGGCCTTCGACGCTCTGTCCGACCAAAGAACCCTACATACAAAATGATTGCATTGAAAAGTGAAGAGGCACAGAAAAAGGAAAAAATACTTATCTCCATGTATGACCAATGGAAGATCAAAGCCTGCAAAGCAAGAGAGCAGCTAAAGTCAAAGGTAACAGAGTGCCAACTGACATTTCTGATCGACACATTGGAGAAAGGAAAGGATGATGTCATTTGCAACTATCTTGAAATTCGAGATCACATCACACCGACAACTGAGTTAAGGCGTTGTGTCGACAAACGTGAGGCAGTTGCAGCAGATATTATATTATCAGGCATTGATGAAGAGTTGAATGCTGAACAGGAATAATGTTGTCTCCATGAGTTACTTGATCACGACAACGCTCGCTCCCATTTACTGATCTACTGTTCAATCCAGCCCTCACTCCATGGCCTCATGTACAGTTGAAGTCGGAAGTTTACATACACTTAGGTTGAAATCATTAAAACTTGTTTTTCAACCACTCCACAAATTTCTTGTTAAAACTTCTTTGGGATAGGGGGCAGTATTTATCACGTCCGGATGAAAAACGTGCCCAGAGTACACTGCCTGCTACTCAGGCCCAGAAGGTAGGATATGCATAATATTAGTAGATTTGGATAGTAAACACCCTGACATTTCTAAAACTGTTTGAATGATGTCTGTGAGTATAACAAAACTCATATGGCAGGCGAAAACCCGAGAAAAATCCAACCAGGAAGTGGGAAATCTGAGGTTTGTAGTTTTTTAAGTGATTGCCTGTTCTAAAAAAACAGTGTAAATGGGGTCATATTGCACTTCCTAAGGCTTCCACTAGATGTCAATAATCTTTAGAACGTTGTTTCAGGCTTCTACTGTGAAAGGGGAGCGAATAAGAGCTGTTTGAACCAGGGGTCTGACAGAAAGCCTTGAGTTGTTGATCGTGCGCAGCCGTGAGCACGAGCTCCGTTCCCTTTCATTTCTAAAGACAAAGGAATTGTCCGGTTGGAATATTATTGAAGATTTATGATAAAAACATCCTAAAGATTGATTATATACATCGTTTGACATGTTTCTACGAACTGTAATGGAACTTTTTTGACTCTTCGTCTGGACTTAGTGCCTGCGCCTTGTGCATTTGGATTGGTGAACCTAATGCGCGAACAAAAAGGAGGTATTTGGACTTAAAGATTAACTTAATCGAACAAAACAAACATTTATTGTGGAACTGGGATTCCTGGGAGTGCATTCCGATGAAGATCATCAAAGGTAAGTGAATATTTATAACGCTATTTCTGACTTTTACTGACTCCGCAACATGGCGGGTATCTGTATGGTTTGTTTTGGTGGCTGAGCGCTGTACTCAGATTATTGCATGGTGTGCTTTCACTGTAAAGCTTTTTTGAAATCTGACACAGCGGTTGCATTAAGCAGAAGTTTATCGTTAATTCTAAGCATAACACTTGTATTTTTCATCAAAGTTTATGATGAGTATTTCTGGAAATTGATGTGGCTCTCTGCAAATTCGCCGGATGTTTGAGGCAAAACATTACTGAACATAACGCGCCAATGTAAACTGAGATTTTTGGATATAAATATGAACTTTATCGAACAAAACATACATGTATTGTGTAACATGAATTCCTATGAGTGCCATCTGATGAAGATCATCAAAGGTTAGTGATTAATTTTATCTCTATTTCTGCTTTTTGTGACTCCTCTCTTTGGCTGGAAAATGGCTGTATGTTTTTTTGTGACTAGGCGCTGTCCTCAGATAATCGCAATGTATGCTTTCGCCTTAAAGCCTTTTTGAAATCGGACACTGTGGTTGGATTAACAACAAGTTTATCTTTAAAATGGTGTATAATACTTGTATGTTTGAGGAATTTTAATTATGAGATTTCTGTTGTTTGAATTTGGCGCCCTGCAATTTCACTGGCTGTTGTCGAGGTGGGACGCTAGCATCCCACATATCCCAGAGAGGTTTTAACAAACTATAGTTTTGGCAAGTCAGTTAGGACATCTACTTCGTGCATGACACAAGTAATTTTTCCAACAATTGTTTACAGACAGATTATTTCACTTATACCTCACTGTATCACAATTCCAGTGGGTCAGAGGTTTACATACACTAAGTTGACTGTGCCTTTAAACAGCTTGGAAAATTCCAGAAAATGATGTCATGGCTTAAGAAGCTTGTGATAGGCTAATTGACATAATTTGATTCAATTGGAGGTGTACCTGTGAATGTATTTCAAGGCCTACCTTCAAACTCAGTGCCTCTTTGCTTGACATCATGGGAGAATCAAAAATAAATCAGCCAAGACCTCAGAAAATTGTAGACATCCACAAGTCTGGTTCATCCTTGGGAGCAATTTCCAAATGCCTAAAGGTACCACGTTCATCTGTACAAACAATAGTATGCAAGTATAAACACCATGGGACCACGCAGACGTCATACCGCTCAGGAAGGAGACGTGTTCTGTCTCCAAGAGATAAACATACTTTTGTGCGGAAAGTGCAAATCAATCCCAGAACAACTACAAAGGACCTTGTGAAGATGCTGGAGGAAACAGGTACAAAAGTATCTATATTCGCAGTAAAACGAGTCCTATATCGACATAACCTGAAAGGTTGCTCAACAAGAAAGAAGCCACTGTTCCATAACCGTCATAAAAATGCCAGACTACGGTTTGCAACTGCACATGGGGACAAAGATCGTACTATTTGGAGAAATGTCCTCTGGTCTGATGAAACAAAAATAGAACTGTTTGGCCATAATGACCATCGTTATGTTTGGAGGAAATAGGGTGATGCTTGCAAGCCGAAGAACACCATCCCAACCATGAAGCATGGGGGTGGCAGCATCATGTTGTGGGGGTGCTTTGCTGCAGGAGGGACTGGTGCACTTCACAAAATAGATTGCATCATGAGGTAGGAAAATTATGTGGATTTATTGAAGCAACATCTCAAGACATCAGTCAGGAAGGTTGGTCGCAAATGGGTCTTCCAAATGGACAATGACCCCAAGCACACTTCCAAAGTTGTGGTAAAATGGCTTAAGGACAACAAAGTCACGGTATTGAAGTGGCCATCACAAAGCCCTGACCTCAATCCCATAGAGAATGTGTGAGCAGAACTGAAAACGTGTGTGCAAGCAAGGAGGCCTTCAAACCTGACTCAGTTACACCAGCTCTGTCAGGAGGAATGGGACAAAATTCACAACAATTTAGTTTAACAATTTAAAAGGAACCAAATACTAATTGAGTGTATGTAAAATTCTGACCCACTGGGAATGTGATGAAAGAAATATATGCTGAAATAAATCATTGTCTTTACTATTTTTGTGACATTTCACATTCTTAAAATAAAGTGGTGATCCTAACTGAGCTAAGACAGGGAATTTTTACAAGGATTAAATGTCAGGAATTGTGAAAAACTAAGTTTCAATGTATTTGGCTAAGGTGTATATAAACTTCTGACTTCAACTGTATGTTTGCTAACTTATTAGCCACATTATGACTGACTTGTGATCATTGCCCTTCTTGTTATACTCACAGAGATCATTCAAACAGTTTTAGAAACTTCAGAGTGTTTTTTATCCAATACTACTAATAATATGCATATATTAGCATCTGGGACAGAGTAGCAGGCAGTTTACTCTGGGCATGCATTTCATGCAAAAGTGAAAATGTTGCCACCTATCCCAAACAGGTTAAGAAGTACGTGGGTGTACCTGCTCGTAAGACCCTGGATGGTACTTTCTACAGAAATTATGATTGAGCCTACAAAGACGCATGGCACAAACTCAACCATAGATATGCCCAGCCATTTGTCATACAGAGGGCATTTAGCGAAAGGCTAAATTCAACCTAAGGATGCTGTAGACTCAGAGACTTTTCAGAATCGTTTAATGCCTGTCAAGATGCTATACCTCGTGTTATAGGTCTTCAGATATTAAATGGCTGTGAAGAGAATCAGAAGCTAGTTTAAAAACTGCCTGACTGGGCAGCTTCTCGCTGGAACAAACAAGTTACCTAGTTTCCAGGACTTTGCTACTTTTGTGACAATGGAAGCAGAGATTGCCTGCAATCCGATAACTTCTTTCTATGCTCTCCATTCATCTGAATGTACCACTGAGAAAAGATAGCTAGTGTTCTCAGCACTCAAACAATCACAGATAGTGAGAATCAAAAGTCAGCCAAAGGAACTGCAAGCCTTCGTGTATGTTTTGCCAGGACAACAAGCGTCAGCTCCATGGCTGTTCTAAATTCATGACTAAGTCTCTGGGGGAGAGACTGAAAAGACCAAAGTGAATGCTGTGGTGGCTTAAATTTACAACTCCAGTCTAGACATGCTGACATGATGACTGTTTGTTTTGCCATAAAACGTTACACCTAAATGAGAGGGAAAGACATTAAGTACATTTTAACAGAATTTATGTAGTAAATAATCACTTCAGACATTTTTTTCTTTATTTTTAATTATTAGATGAATTGTTAATCCATCACCAATTGACTTAAAACACATAAATCCCATTATGATTTTTCATATTTCATACACTAAAAAATCAAATGTATCAATCATTTGAAATTAGGTTTTAGATTTGTTTTAGAATATTGACAAAATAATACTAGACAATTTCATTTTCAGCATGATTCATGCTGCTCCATACTTTTTAGACCGGTATTTCATCACTAACGAAGTAAGCTTTCTTTCAGCAAACATATACTGTATGTGACAGCAAACAAATGTATGTGACAGAAAACAAATGTATAGGACAATGTACTAAACAACCTGTATTATGTACCAGTATTGTTTACCATTTGCATATGATCCACACCAAATTGTGAGTAAGAAATACAGTACAACTTATTCTGTTTGGACCAGCAGGTCTCCCGGTTTACTTACCTTTGCTCTTCACTGTCTGGGTTTTCTCTGTTTTCTTCTTATCTGCATGGGACATTTTCTCTGTTTTCTTTTTATCTAGTTGAGGTATGTTTCCCACTCTTTTTGAGTCTGGTTTAGCGCTGTTCTCTATCTTTGTGTTCCCTAAATGGGGCATTGTCTTCTTGGACCTTTGTTTGAGTAGCACTCTGACAAAGGAGAACAGAGCCCCTACAGAGCCCAGTGGGATGGTCAGTAGTAAGACCACCACATCCAGGCTGTAGTATGAGTACCAGGGCATGCTGTAGGCCTCAGTACGGAGGTGGGATGCTCCTTTGTTCCTGATCACATACTCAACCCAGAAGACTGCACGATCCAGTGGATGCAGAGGCTGGTCTCTGTGTAGGCTGGACAGTCTCTTCATGCTGCGCTGGTAAGAAGGGTTCTTCAGGATGTCCTGCAACGCCTCCAGGAACTCCCATTCCGTGAGTGTGGCTGCATCCAGCACCTGGGCCGCTCCCTTGGCTTGCAGACGCACCAGGTTGTCCTGCTGGTCAAACAGCAGAGGCAGGCCCAGCACAGGGACACCATGGTAGATGGCCTCATAGATACCGTTGGTGCCTCCGTGGGCCACGAAGGCGCGGGTCTTTGGGTGGCCCAGGAGGTCGTTCTGGGGAAGCCAGTCCAGCAGAAGGGTGTTGTTCCCTAGAGAGGATGGTCTTTTCCCCATTAACCTCCATACAACCTTCTGTGGCAGTTGGGCAAAGGCGGCAGCAACAGCCTCAGTCACCTCCTTAGGCAGAGCAGAGATTAGGGTGCCCAGGGACATCACCACCACCCCCTGCTCCCCAGAGCTCTGCATGAAGGCCTCCAGCTCCCCAGGCAGTGGCTTGGCCGGTCGACACTGGAACCCCCCTATGTAGACCACATTAGGCATAGTGGGCCGCGGGAACTCAAATACAAAGTCCACCCTCATCAGCCACATGTCAGCTGACTGCTGCAAGGATAGCAGGTTAGTCCCTAGGGGGAAATGCTGATTCAGTATGTCACTGTAAATGGGTAGCACCAACAGGCGCTCCTGGAGGAGGTTGATGATGTAATGTATGAGGTTTTGTGTCCTCTGGAGGAGACCCATGTTGTCAGTGAGCCCAGAGCCTGGTACAGGCACATACGAGATAGGAGAGGGGGCTACGGAGAAATGGCCCTCTCCAAAGCTCATCCAGCGCACATTGTAGACCATGGTCAGGTTGAGGTAATGTGCTATGATGATACCAGCAGGCATGCCGGGGTCCGTGAGCATGAGATCAAAGCGTGAGTCCTTGAGCTGTGTCATCAGGGCCCAGTCCTCCAGCATAATGGAGAGCATGGTGCGGGTGGAGCTGTGGGCAGCTCTCAGAATGGACACCAGCTCTCTGATCTGGACCAGGCTGCCCATCACCAGGCCTTTCCTGCGTCCCTCCAGGACATTACGCACCGCTTGCTCAAAAAAGCTCAGGTCGAACGTTGTAACCCCCAGCTTTACCGTGACTGAGGTGTAGTGTGGTGAACGCTCCCTGACGAACCAGCTGTCAGCCTGTCGTATCACAGTCATCTGGTGACTACGCCCATGGAGCTCCTTCACCAGCACCTCCATGTTGACCCAGTGGCTGCCGTCTATAGGGAACACCAGGATCCTGCCGCCATGGCAACCAAGGGGCAGTGTGAGGAGGAGGAGCATCAATGGGAGGAGGAGCCAGACAAAGGTGGGCAGAACCACAGATCTCTGCACACGCTCAGACATTTCTCTCACCTTCACAGAAACAAGATCATTGTCATGGGAAACGGAAATGTCAAAAATCTATACAAAATGGTATCCATTTTTACAATAGCAACACAAAAACAAAAATGAATAAGAAATAAGAAATAATGTAATGCATAGAGTTTATATTCATGTACAGTACAATTACTGTAAACTTGGAATTATATATTTTCCACAAATGAGAATTTATTATATTTTGAATTTGAATTTTGTGATGATTCTATTTTTATTCCTGTTCTGTGTGATACTGTCTGATTGAGGCCGGTGATTAATAAGTATTCGACACTACGAGCTCAGATTAGACGTTTTATTTTTAATCTCAATGATGTTAATGTCTGACATTAATTTTACTCTGCGTATCAAGACCTCTTTAAAATGAGAAAGAGTATTAATCCAACAGGGATTAAAGGAGAGGCTTGATAATATAAGAGTATCCAATTTGAATAGTCTATCAAAATGTATATTATTGGACTCCTTAAAGATAAGTAGCAATGTGCCAGTAAGTATTAGGTTATGAGTTGACTAGCAAGAAGAATGTCGTTAAGAGTGATTTTGGGGGCTGAGCAGGCCTACAAGCTAAAAAGCTGAGCCATCGAGAATACACTAAATAATATATTTGATTAGCAGAGTATAAAATCTGTGCTTTCGTACCTTGATGAAGGGTGATGCACGGTATTATGGTCGTGCAACCTCCCTCTCTCTCCTGATATCTCCTCTTGTAGCCGAGGTCCTCTGGTCCAAATGCCCCTTCAGTCCAAACTGCAGCTAGAACGATAAAGAAGTAGTGTCCACATAAGCACAAACTCACATAATGGAGATCAGGAGGAAATACACTAACATGTCAGAAAGTAATCCTAGTGTGCTCCACAGCTCTGGTGGAAGAGCAAATAGAGGAGAGGGAGTTTGAGTTTGCACAGCTATTGTTCTCCATTTAGAACTACAGTCTAATCCCTCATTGGGAAATAACCCCTATAAACTGGCGAAACCCTAGATCCCTCTCTGAATGTGAGCCCTTTCTCCCCAGCATATTACATGAAAATAGGAATGCTTTCACAAACGTAAGGTTTTGCATAGTGCTTAACAAGTCCTGCCACACATCTTATGCAAACGTGTTTCTCATTGACAATTTATTCATGTAAATTGATCCTGTAGACAGTCTTTTCTAATAGACAAAGATGTTTTATATATGAAGTAACATTCCAATAGAAGAGAAACTCAATATAAATGACTTTATTACATGTCAAGACAATGACCAGTGGACATTACCATCAAATAATGCTCAGACTATAAATCATATAAAAACACATTTTCATCAATCTAATTCATTCATTGACTGTGAACATTACAGCAAAATCAGCTATCAGAAAGTGATTAGATGAAGCAGCAGAGCTCAGCATTTGGATAGTTGGGTGGAGACAGTGGTGTTCACCATATGGTTAGACATGTCAGGGAGTATCATGAAAGCAGGATTATAGGCAGGTGGATCAGAAGTCGTCATTTGTGTCAGATGCCATCTTCATATGACCCCTCCGGCCATGTCAGAGGGCCCTGCCATCATATCAGGGGGCATCTCAACCCCGCTGGAGGACTGTGGGCCGGTCATGACATAGCTCTGTTGTTTGGGGAACTGTGGGCCGGTTATGATGTAGCCCTGTTGGTTGGGGGACTGTGGGCCGGTTATGATGTAGCCCTGTTGGTTGGGGGACTGTGGGTCGGTTTTGACATAGCTCTGTTGTTTGGGGAACTGTGGGCTGGTTATGATGTAGCTCTGTTGGTTGGGGGACTGTGGGCTGGTTATGATGTAGCTCTGTTGGTTGGGGGACTGTGGGCCGGTTATGATGTAGCCCTGTTGGTTGGGGGACTGTGGGTCGGTTTTGACATAGCTCTGTTGGTTGGGGGGCTGTGGGCCGGTTATGATGTAGCTCTGTTGGTTGGGGGACTGTGGGCCGGTTTTGACGTAGCTCTGTTGGTTGGGGGGCTGTGGGCCGGTTATGATGTAGCCCTTTTGGTTGGGGGACAGTGGGCCAGTTATGATGTAGCTCTGTTGGTTGGGGGGCTGTGGGCCGGTCATGATGTAGCTCTGTTGGTTGGGGGACTGTGGGCTGGTTATGATGTAGCTCTGTTGGTTGGGGGACTGTGGGCCGGTCATGATGTAGCTCTGTTGGTTGGGGGGCTGTGGGCCGGTTTTGATGTAGCTCTGTTGGTTGGGGGACTGTGGGTCGGTTTTGACATAGCTCTGTTGGTTGGGGGACAGTGGGCCAGTTATGATGTAGCTCTGTTGGTTGGGGGGCTGTGGGCCGGTCATGATGTAGCTCTGTTGGTTGGGGGACTGTGGGCTGGTTATGATGTAGCTCTGTTGGTTGGGGGACTGTGGGCCGGTCATGATGTAGCTCTGTTGGTTGGGGGGCTGTGGGCCGGTTTTGACGTAGCTCTGTTGGTTGGGGGACTGTGGGTCGGTTTTGACGTAGCTCTGTTGGTTGGGGGACTGTGGGCCGGTTATGATGTAGCCCTTTTGGTTGGGGGACAGTGGGCCAGTTATGATGTAGCTCTGTTGGTTGGGGGGCTGTGGGCCGGTTATGATGTAGCCCTTTTGGTTGGGGGACAGTGGGCCAGTTATGATGTAGCTCTGTTGGTTGGGGGACTGTGGGTCGGTTTTGACATAGCTCTGTTGGTTGGGGGGCTAAGGGGCGGTTTTGACGTAGCTCTGTTGGTTGGGGGACTGTGGGTCGGTTTTGACATAGCTCTGTTGGTTGGGGGACTGTGGGCCGGTTATGACGTAGCGCTGTTGGTTGGGGGACTGCCTAAATGACTACAGACCCATAGCACTCACGTCCGTAGCCATGAAGTGCTTTGAAAGGCTGGTAATGGCTCACATCAACACCATTATCCCAGAAACCCTAGACCCACTCCAATTTGTATACCGCCCAAACATATCTACAGATGATGCAATCTCTATTGCACTCCACACTGCCCTTTCCCACCTGGACAAAAGGAACACTTATGTGAGAATGCTATTCATTGACTACAGCTCAGCATTCAACACCATAGTACCCTCAAATCTCACCACTAAGCTAAGGATCCTGGGACTAAACACCTCCCTCTGCAACTGGATCCTGGACTTCCTGACTGGCCGCCCCCAGGTGGTGAGGGTAGGTAGCAACACATCTGCCACGCTGATCCTCAACACTGGAGCCCCCCAGGGGTGCATGCTCAGTCCCCTCCTGTACTCCCTGTTCACCCATGACTGCATTGCCAGGCACGACTTCAACGCCATCATTAAGTTTGCAGACGACACAAAAGTGGTAGGCCTGATCACCAACAACGACGAGACAGCCTATAGGGAGGAGGTCAGAGACCTGGCCGTGTGGTGCCAGGACAACAACCTATCCCTCAACGTAACCAAGACTAACACGGAACCCAAACCGGCTGCGCGCGTGCGCCATCATGCGCTATCGTGCATACATTTATTTTGTCCCCCTACACCAAACGCGATCACGACACGCAGGTTAAGATATCAAAACATACTCTGAACCAATGACATTAATTTGGGGACAAGTCAAAAAGCATTAAACATGTATGGCAATTTAGCTAGTTAGCTTGAACTTGCTAGCTAATTTGTCCTGGGATATAAACATTGAGTTGTTATTTTACCTGAAATGCACAAGGTCCTCTACTCCGACAATTAATCCACACATAAAACGGCCAACCGAATTGTTTCTAGTAATCTCTTCTCCTTCCAGGCTTTTTCATCTTTGAACTTATATGGTGATTGGCATCTAAACTTTCATAGTATTACCACGACGACCGGCAAAACAGTTTGTCTTTCAATCACCCACGTGGGTATAATCAATGAGGAGATGGCACGTGGGTACCTGCTTCTATAAACCAATGAGGAGATGGGAGAGGCAGGACTTTCAGCGCGATCTGCGTCAGAAATAGAAAGGAGTTCTATTTTAGCCCTTGGCATCGCAGACGCTCGTTGGCTCGCGCCTGCAGAGTGGGTGCAATAATTGAATACCATGGATTTCTAAATTTATTTTGCGACGCTCGCGCACGCGACGTGTCCGGTCTGGTTAGCATGTAAGGAGATGATTGTGGACTACAGGAAAAGGAGGACCGAACACACACCCATTCTCATCGACGGGGCTGTAGTGGAGCAGGTTGAGAGCTTCAAGTTCCTTGGTTTCCACATCAACAAGAAACTAGAATGGTCCGAACACACCAAGACAGTCGTGAAGAGGGCACGACAAAGCATATTCCCCCCTCATGAAACTAAAAAGATTTGGCATGGGTCCTGAGATCCTCAAAATGTTCTACAGCTGCAACATCGAGAGCATCCTGACTGGTTGCATCACTGCCTGGTACGGCAATTGCTCGGCCTCCGACCGCAAGAAACTACAGAGGGTAGTGTGTACGGCCCAGTACATCACTGGGGCCAAGCTGCCTGCCATCCAGGACCTCCATACCAGGCGGTGTCAGAGGAAGGTCCTAAAAATTTTAAAGGACCCCAGCCACCCCAGTCATAGACTGTTCTCTCTGCTATCGCATGGCTAGCGGTACCGGAGTGCCAAGTCTAGGACAAAAAGGCTTCTCAACAGGTTTTACCCGCAAGCCATAAGACTCCTAAACAGGTCATCAAATGGCTACCCGGACTATTTGCATTGTGTGCCCCCCCCTCTCCCCCTCTTTTACGCTGCTGCTCTCTGTTTATCATATATGCATAGTCACTTTATCTATACATTCATGTACATACTACCTCAATTGGCCCGACCAACCAGTGCTCCGGCACATTGGCTAACCGGGCTATCTGCATTGTGTCCCGCCACCCACCGTTCGCCAACCCCTCTTTTACGTTACTGCTACTCTCTGTTCATCATATATGCATAGTCACTTTAACCATATCTACATGTACATACAACCTCAATCAGCCTGACTAACCGGTGTCTGTATGTAGCCTCGCTACAGTTATTTTTCACTGTCTTTTTACTGTCGTTTTTATTTATTTCTTTACTTACCTTTTTTGCACTATTGGTTACTATTGGTTAAGTAAGCATTTCACTGTTGTATTCGGCACACGTGACAAATAAACTTTGATTTGATTTGACTGTGCCGGTTATGACGTAGCTCTGTTGTTTGGTTGTGTAGGACACGTTTGAGTTGGTCATGGTTGGAGGCTGCACTTGGATGGCCACAGGCTGGGTGGTTGTGAAAGTGCAGCCCATCTTGTGGTCTTTGATCTCCCTGGCCATCTGACACCATGAGCACCAGACACAGCAGCAGGACACCATGATATCCTAACAGAGGCTTCGCTGTGGACCCATACAGACACATTTGTTTGACACTACCACATGCACACAAGCAGTGGTGGATCTACCTTGTATGGCTCCTTGGGCGAACCCCCCCTTCAGCGCCCCCCTCCCCTGCCAACAAAAAAAATCACCATTCTGCACTGTAATGTTTATTCAGACATTTGGAACAACACAAATTAATAATCATAACTTTTAAAACTATATAAATATAAAATATATACAAAAATAAGACTCATAAATATCAAAAAGAAGTAACAATGACTAATAGAAACAAATTTGTGTTGATTTGGCACTCGAGCATCAATACATTACCCATCCCCCAACACTGTCAACCAAGAGTCAAGATGAAACCAATTCACCTTGGTGTGCAGACTGGTTGTATATTATTCTTAATGATTTCGCACAAACCAGAAAAAAATCTAACAATATGTCTATGAAACTATATATTCACAGTGTTATGAATGAATTGTGGTTTATTTGGTAGCATTTTGTAGTGTGACTGATTTTACATCATTGCATTGGTACTGTACAAAGTTAGAGGTCCGCTATTTGATAGATTCCCCCGCTCCCCCTACCTCTGGCCTCCAGTGGGGAGACCTGAGGTCAACCTACCCCCGCCCCGCTCCCCATCTCGTACTTCTGAGTGGGAGACCTTCCCAGGCAGTAGCCTGCCTAGCTCACAAACTAGAATCAGGGTGCCCACTCCGACAAGGTTAATTGACCCACAGTCCCACATGGTGACATGATATCAGTAACGTGACGTGTAAATGAGCGATGGAAAACCGATCACGCAAATGTCACAATTCCGATTTTTATTGTGCGGGCGCCCCGTGCTTTCGCCGGCAAGATGCCGCTCTGGGCGCTGCCCGTGTCGCCTATACCTATAACCGCCACTGTATACAAGTAAACAGAACACACATAATACCCTTATCACAACATATGTATCTGCAACATCAACATTTATGTGATGTCTATATGTAATGGGAAACATCACACCTGAATGCCATATTTGTGGCGTACAGCAACCCGCATGGACAGACAGCAGGGCCTATGATGTCCATTAAGGGCAGATAGGTACTCTCTCCAAACTCTCCTGTGGTGGAGCTGGCAAAGCAAGGACAGCACCAGAATTCATTGCAACCTGCACAAACACAAACAGACACGTCTCATCAACAGAGAGAGCAAAAACTAGACAACTCTTATACAGTGGGGAGAACAAGTATTGGATACACTGCCGATTTTGCAGGTTTTCCTACTTACAAAACATGTAGAGGTCTGTAATTGTTATCATAGGTACACTTCAACTGTGAGAGACGGAATCTAAAATCCAGAAAATCACATTGTATGATTTTTAAGTAATTAATTTGCATTTTATTGCATGACATAAGTATTTGATACATCAGAAAAGCAGAACTTAATATTTGGTACAGAAGCCTTTGTTTGCAATTACAGAGATCATACATTTCCTGTAGTTCTTGACCAGGTTTGCACACACTGCAGCAGGGATTTTGGCCCACTCCTCCATACAGATTGTCATTGGCAAACTTTAGACGGGCCTGGACATGCGCTGGCTTGAGCAGGGGGACCTTGCGTGCGCTGCAGGATTTTAATCCATGACGGCGTAGTGTGTTACTAATGGTTTTCTTTGAGACTGTGGTCCCAGCTCTCTTCAGGTCATTGACCAGGTCCTGCCGTGTAAATCTGGGCTGATCCCTCACCTTCCTCATGATCATTGATGCCCCACGAGGTGAGATCTTGCATGGAGCCCCAGACCGAGGGTGATTGACCGTCATCTTGAACTTCTTCCATTTTATAATAACTGTGCCAACAGTTGTTGCCTTCTCACCAAGCTGCTTGCCTATTGTCCTGTAGCCCATCGCAGCCTTGTGCAGGTCTACAATTTTATCCCTGATGTCCTTACACAGCTCTCTGGTCTTGGCCCTTGTGGAGAGGTTGGAGTCTGTTTGATTGAGTGTGTGGACAGGTGTCTTTTATACAGGTAACGAGTTCAAACAGGTGCAGTTAATACAGGTAATGAGTGGAGAACAGGAGGGCTTCTTAAAGAAAAACTAACAGGTCTGTGAGAGCCGGAATTCTTACTGGTTGGTAGGTGATCAAATACTTATGTCATGCAATAAAATGCAAATTAATTACTTAAAAATCATACAATGTGATTTTCTGGATTTTTGTTTTAGATTCCGTCTCTCACAGTTGAAGTGTACCTATGATAAAAATTGCAGACCTCTACATGCTTTGTAAGTAGGAAAACCTGCAAAATCGGCAGTGTATCAAATAGTTGTTCTCCCCACTGTAGGTGGTGCTGATATTTTAATACAGAATACCTTGTGCTTCTGGACAGATGGGATATGATGTCCCATGGATACTCACAGGAATTCATGTCCTGAAAGGAGTTGAAGAGGACAGTCTTACAGCCCTTCAGGTGCTGCCACCTGCTGATGGACTGTCATGTTAGCTGCCATGGTGATCAGACCTGCCTGCAGACACATCGAAAAGGAAGACGTGGCACTCACAATAGTAGTTTATTCGTGAGGGAAAATGCATCAGCAGTATGCGTCTAAGATATAGCTGAACAACATACCTGGCATCAAGCTTATGCTTATAATCTTTTGCTACAATGTAAGAACATTCAAGGTTGCCTAACAAAAAAGATTTTCAAAATATTTCTTCAACTTTTTTTTACTTTTTACTTTTTTGGCAAAGTGTTGCGTGCAATTCACATTCTGAGTTGACCAATAAGGTTTACTGAGTCAGAACATGTGGGAAATATGAAGTGATACTTACAGGTGGCTATTGGTAAATTAGAGTAAATTAAGGTTGTACTTAGAATGCACGTTTTTCTAGTTTGTCACGATCCAATTATTGGACCAGATAGATTTGAAAGAACCCACTATCTTGACTAACCAAGGACCAGATAAAAAGGTACAAAGTCTCACTAATAATGAAAACAAATCCCCTTTTTTTGCTGTATCCGGTTAAATGCATCATATTATAACCTCTGAAATAAATGTTTTCATTGTAAACAAGTCCGTGACAACTGAATGAAGTACTTACTGAAAGGCCCATTGAGAAATATGTTAATGAGAACACATGTTTCTTAAGCGAACACAGTACTTTAAGTTGCGGGTCTCAGGAAACTAAACTTGTTGTTTGATCAACTCAACCATTTGTTTGTAAAGGCAAACTTTAATATTGAATAAGTTCACACAAGGCTGTGGAACTAGTTACTGAGACTTGTCTCATAGACCAGATGTAAATAGTTAATATAAATCCGGGACACTTAAATTAGTATATGTTATACATTTTGTTACATACACTAAACAAAAATATAAACGCAACCTGCAACAATTTCAAAGATTTTACTGAGTTACAGTTCATATAAGGAAATCAGTCAATTTAAATCAATTCATTAGGCCCTATTCTATGGATTTCACATGAATGGGAATATAGATATACATCTGTTGGGCACAGATATCTTAAAAAAAAGTTTGGGCGTGGATCAGAAAACCAGTACGTATCTGGTGTGACCACCATTTGCCTCACGCAGCGTGACACAGCTCCTTCGCATAGAGTTGATCACTCTGTTGATTGTGGCCTGTGGAACATTAATCTACTCCTATTCAATGCCTGTGAGATTTTGCTGGATATTGGAGGGAACTGGAACACGCTATTGTACACGTACACATCTAGTGATGGCGCCGGAGGGGATGGCTGCCGTCTTATCGGCTCTTAACCAACCATGCTATTTTGTTTGTTTTTTCGCTTCGTAACTTATTTTGTACATAATGTTGCTGCTACCGTCTCTTATGATGAAAAGAGCTTCTGGACATCAGAACTGCAATTACTTACCTCAGATTAGACGAAGAGGGATATACTACAGACACCCGACCAGGCCCAGATCCCCGTCATTCGCTGGAGAAGAAAACTGAGATTTCACTGAAAAATATCAGGGTGCCTTGTGAGGATCAGACGATGAGTGGCGAATCTGCCTTTGTCTTCCGTCCTGCTAGCTAACGTTCAATCACTGGAAAATAAATGGGACGAACTGAAAGCACGTATATCCTACCAACTGGACATTAAAACTGGACATTAACTGCAATATCTTATGTTTCACCGAGTCGTGGCTGAACGAAGACATTAAGAACATACAGCTGGCGGGTTATACACTATCGGTAGGATAGAACTGCCGCCTCTGGTAAGACATGGGGCGGGGGTCTATGCATATATGTAAACAACAGCTGGTGCACGATATCTAAGGAAGTCTCATGATAAGCTGTAGACCACACTATCTACCTAGAGAGTTTTCAACCTTAGTTTTCGTAGCTGTCTACATATCACCACAGACTGATGCTGGCACTAAAACCGCACTCAATGAGCTGTATACCGCCATAAGCAAATAGGAAAACGCTCATCCGGAGGCGGCACTCCTAGTGGCCGGGGACTTTAATGCAGGGAAACTTAATAACTTGTTATGGATAGGGGGAAGCATTTTCACGTTTGGATGAAAAGCGTGCTCAGAGTAAACTGCCTGCTACTCAGTCACAGTTGCTAATATATGCATATTATTAGTAGATTTTGATAGAAAACACTCTGAAGTTTCTAAAACTGTTTGAATGATGTCTGTGAGTATAACATAACTCATATGGCAGGCAAAAACATGAGAAAAAATCCAGGAAGTGGAAAATCTGAGGTTGGTCGTTTTCAACTCATTCCCTATTGAAGATACAGTGGGATATGGGTCATGTTGCACTTCCTAAGGCTTCCACTAGATGTCAACAGTCTTTAGAACCTTGTCTGATGCTTCTACTGTGAAGTGGGGCTGAATGAGAGGGGAATGAGTCAGAGGTCTGGCAGAATGCTTTGAGCTCGTGACGCTCGTTCACGTGAGAGCGAGCTCTGTTCC
Source organism: Salvelinus namaycush (assembly GCF_016432855.1). Taxonomy (NCBI): domain Eukaryota; kingdom Metazoa; phylum Chordata; class Actinopteri; order Salmoniformes; family Salmonidae; genus Salvelinus; species Salvelinus namaycush. The sequence continues at coordinate 27,117,177 of NC_052332.1, forward strand.
ATTTGCTTTTCTACAGACAAAGGAATTCTCTGGTTGGAACATTATTGAAGATTTATGTTAAAAACATGCTAATGATTGATTCTATACTTCGTTTGACATGTTTCTACGGACTGTAATATGACTTTTCGTCTGAACTTTTGCCTGAACCTGCCCACGCGTCGTGAGTTTAGATTGTGTACTGAACGTGCGAACAACAAGGAGGAATTTGGACATAAAGGATGGACTTTATGGAACAAATCAAACATTTATTGTGGAACTGGGATTCCTGGGAGTGCATTCTGATGAAGATCATCAAAGGTAAGTAAATATTTATAATGCTATTTCTGACTTATGTTGACTCCAACATGGCGGATACCTCTTTGGGTTGATATGTCGTCTGAGCGCCATTTGCTTTTTTCCGGAAAGTTTTTTTGAAATCTGACACAGCGGTTGCATTAAGGAGAAGTATATCTTTAAATCTGTGAATAACACTTGTATCTTTTATTAATGTTTATTATGAGTATTTCTGTGATTTGATGTGGCTCTGTGCAAATTCACGGGATGTTTTGGACTTTATTACATGTCGAGACAATGAGCAGTGGACATTACCATCACATAAACCTCAGACTTTAAACCATATAAAAACATATTTTCATAAATCAAATTAATTCACTGACTGTGAACATTACAACAAGGTCAACTATCAGAAAGTGATTAGATGAAGTAGCAGAGATCAGCATTTGGATAGTTGGGTGGAGACAGTGGTGTTCACCATATGGTTAGACATATCACGGGGCATCATGAAACCAGGGTTATAGGCATTAGGAGGGCCTGCCATGGGATGTTGGTCAGATGCCATCTTAATTTGAGCCCCTCCGGCAATGCCAGGGGGCCCTGCCATCATACAAGGGTGCATCTCAACCATGCTGGGGGACTGTGGGCCGGTTATGATGTAGCCCTGTTGGTTGGGGGACTGTGGGCCGGTTAAGATGTAGCCCTGTTGGTTGGGGGACTGTGGCCCGGTTATGATGTAGCCCTGTTGGTTGGGGGACTGTGGGCCGGTTATGATGTAGCCCTGTTGGTTGGGGGACTGTGGGCTGGTCATGGTGTAGCTCTGTTGATTGGGAGACTGTGGGCTGGTCATGGTGTAGCTCTGTTGATTGGTTGTGTAAGACACGTTTGAGTTGGTCATGGTTGGAGGCTGCACTTGGATGGCCACAGGCTGGGTGGTTGTGAAAGTGCAGCCCTTCTTGTGGTCTTTGATCTCCCTGGCCATCTGACACCATGAGCACCAGACACAGCAGCAGGACACCATGATATCCTCACAGAGGCTTCGCTGTGGACCCACACAGACACATTTGTTTAAAACTATAACACACACAGACAAGTTAACAGAACACACATAATACCCCTATCACAACATAAAATGTTTGGGTTCACTTAGAAATGTCTTTGTTTTTAAAAGAAAAGCAATTTTTTTGTCCATTAAAATAACTTAAAATTGATCAGAAATACAACATTGTATTATGGCTATTGTAGCTGTAAACAGCTGATTTTTAATGGAATATTTACATAGGCATACAGAGGCCCATTATCAGCAACCATCACTCCTGTGTTCCAATGGCACATTGTCTTAGCTAATCCAAGTTTATCATTTTAAAAGGCTAATTGATCATTAGAAAACTATTTTGCAATTATGTTAGCATAGCTGAAAACTTTTGTTCTGATTAAAGAAGCAATAAAACTGTCCTTCTTTAGACTAGTTGAGTAACTGGAGAATTTTTTAATATATTTTTTTATTTCACCCTTATTTAACCAGGTAGGCAAGTTCTCATTTACAATTGCGACCTGGCCAAGATAAAGCAAAGCAGTTCGACACACAACAACACAGTTAAACATGGAGTTAAACATGGAGTAAAACAAACATACAGTCAATAATACAGTAGAAAAATAAGTCTATATACAATGTGAGCAAATGAGGTGAGAAGGGAGGTAAAGGCAAAAAAAAGGCCATGGTGGCGAGGTAAATACAATATAGCAAGTAAAACACTGGAATGGTAGATTTGCAGTGGAAGAATGTGCAAAGTAGAAATAGAAATAATCGGGTGCAAAGGAGCAAAATAAATAAATAAATACAGTAGGGGAAGGGGTAGTTGTTTGGGCTAAATTATAGATGGGCTATGTACAGGTGCAGTAATCTGTGAGCTGCTCTGCAAGTTGGTGTTTAAAGCTAGTGAGGGAGATAAGTGTTTCCAGTTTTAGAGATTTTTGTGGTTTGTTCCAGTCATTGGCAGCAGAGAACTGGAAGGAGAGGCGGCCAAAGGAGGAATTGGCTTTGGGGGGTGACCAGAGAGATATACCTGCTGGAGCGCGTGCTACAGGTGGGTGCTGCTATGGTGACCAGCGAGCTGAGATAAGGGGGGACTTTACCTAGCAGGGTCTTGTAGATGACCTGGAGCCAGTGGGTTTGGCCACGAGTATGAAGCGAGGGCCAGCCAACGAGAGCGTACGGGTCGCAGTGGTGGGTAGTATATGGGGCTTTGGTGACAAAACGGATGGCACTGTGATAGACTGCATCCAATTTATTGAGTAGGGTATTGGAGGCTGTTTTGTAAATGACATCGCCGAAGTCGAGGATCGGTAGGATGGTCAGTTTTACGAGGGTATGTGTGGCAGCATGAGTGAAGGATGCTTTGTTGCGAAATAGGAAGCCAATTCTAGATTTAACTTTGGAATGGAGATGTTTGATGTGAGTCTGGAAGGAGAGTTTACAGTCTAACCAGACACCTAGGTATTTGTAGTTGTCCACATATTCTAAGTCAGAACCGTCCAGAGTAGTGATGCTGGACATGCGGGCAGGTGCGGGCAGCGATCGGTTGAAGAGCATGCATTTAGTTTTACTTGTATTTAAGAGCAGTTGGAGGCCACGGAAGGACGGTTGTATGGCATTGAAGCTCGTCTGGAGGGTTGTTAACACAGTGTCCAAAGAAGGGCCAGAAGTATACAGAATGGTGTCGTCTGCGTAGAGGTGGATCAGAGACTCACCAGCAGCAAGAGCGACATCATTGATGTATACAGAGAAGAGAGTCGGCCCAAGAATTGAACCCTGTGGCACCCCCATAGAGACTGCCAGAGGCCCAGACAACAGGCCCTCCGATTTGACACACTGAACTCTATCAGAAAAGTAGTTGGTGAACCAGGCGAGGCAATCATTTGAGAAACCAAGGCTATTGAGTCTGCCGATGAGGATGTGGTGATTGACAGAGTCGAAAGCCTTGGCCAGGTCAATGAATACGGCTGCACAGTATTGTTTCCTATCGATGGCGGTTAAGATATTGTTTAGGACCTTGAGCGTGGCTGAGGTGCACCCATGACCAGCTCTGAAACCAGATTGCATAGCGGAAAAGGTGCGGTGGGATTCGAAATGGTCGGTAATCTGTTTGTTGACTTGGCTTTCGAAGACCTTAGAAAGGCAGGTTAGGATAGATATAGGTCTGTAGCAGTTTGGGTCAAGAGTGTCCCCCCCTTTGAAGAGGGGGATGACCGCAGCTGCTTTCCAATCTTTGGGAATCTCAGACGACACGATCCGCACGATCAGCATCCCGGAGTCGCCTCTTCACTGTTGACGTTGAGACTGGTGTTTTTTGGGTACTATTTAATGAAGCTGCCAGTTGAGGACTTGTAATGCGTCTGTTTCTCATACTAGACACTCTGATGTACTTGTCCTCTTGCTCAGTTGTGCACCGGGGCCTCCCACTAGTCTAAAGAAGGACAGTTTTATTGCTTCTTTAATCAGCACAACAGTTTTCAGCTGTGCTAACATAATTGCAAAAGGGTTTTCTAATGATCAATTAGCCTTTTAAAATGATAAACTTGGATTAGCTAATACAATGTGCCATTTGAACACAGGAGTGATGGTTGCTGATAATGGGCCTCTGTACGCCCATGTAGAAATTTAAAAAAAAATCTGCCATTTCCAGCTACAATAGTCATTTCCAACATTAACAATTTCTACACAGTATTTCTGATCAATTTTATATTATTTTAATGAACAAAAAATGTGCTTTTCTTTCAAAAACAAGGATATTTCTAAGTGACCCCAAACTTTTTAACGGTATTGTAGGTATCTGCAAAAACAACAACATTTATGCAATGTTTGTATGTAATGGGAAACATCACACCTGAATGCCATATTTGTGGCGTACAGCAACCCGCATGGACAGACTTGCGGGTGGCACAATGATGGGCACCCCAAAGGCAACCATGCAAGCAGGGCCAATGATGTCCACTAATGGCAGACAGGTACTCTCTCCAAACTCTCCCGTGGTGGAGCAGGCTAAGCAAGGACAGCACCAGAAACCATAACAACCTGCACACACATAGACATACATACCTTATCAACAGAAAGAGCAACAACAATACAACTCTTAAAGGTGGTGGCAATATTTTAAGACAGAATACCCTGAGTTTAGGGGCGGATGGGATAAGATGTCCCATGGATACTCACAGGAATTCATGTCTTGACAGCAGTCAAAAAGGCCAGTGTTCCAGCCCTTAATAGCAGGTGCTGCCACCTGTTGGTGGACTATTATGTTTGTTTGCATGGTGATCAGACCTGCCTGCAGACACAATGAAAAGGAAGACATAGCACTCACAATCGTAATTTGTTTGTGGGGGAAAATTCCTCAGCAGTATGCTTCTAAGATCTAGCTGAACAACATACTTGGCATCAAGCTTATGCCTATAATTGTTGGCTACACTGTAAAAACAAATAGTTTTTGACTTCACCCAACTTTTTGGGCAAAATGTTGCATGCAATATGCATTTTGAGTTTACCAAAAACTGAGTCAATGAGACAAGTTGGGAAATATCAAGTGATATCAACAGATGGCTTTTGTTGAATTAGTGGAAATTAGGGTTGTACTTAGGGATGTACGTTAACCCTTTATAGTTTCAATCATGATCCAATTACTGGACTAGATAGTGGTTTCTTTCAAATCTACCTTGACTAACCAAAGACCAGATAAAAAATATTACTAATGATGAAAACAAATCGACATTTTGCTATATGCATGATATTTTAACCTCTGAAAATATGTTTTAATTGTAAACATGTAGTTGACAAGTACATTTAATAAAATGAAGTACTTGCTGAAAGGCACACTGGGAAATATGTTAATGAGAACAAATTTATCTTAAGCCAGCACGGTATTTTATGTATTTTATGTTGTGGGTCTCAGGAAACTAAATGTGTTGTGTGATCAAATCAACCATTTGTGTTGCAAAGGCAAACTTTAATATGTAATACGTTCACACAAATCAAAAAGGCTGTGGTTCTAGTAACTAAAACTTTTTTATTTGGGCCACCTCTGATTTATTTCAATTTTGACAGGCCTAGATTTTTTAGGCCTAGATTAAATCAGTTCCAGCGCTAACCAATGATAACTGACAACTGCAACGCAGTTTCATTGTTTTTGTTTAGACGATGTTGGAGGTGTAACTGCATTGGAGCTGGCAAATCGGTGAGCTGTCACACCCGTCCTTAAATCCCACCCACGTTAGAAGTTCAGAACGAGGAAGTGTAGGCTATATTGACATAATGACACTAATACTGAAAATCATTATTTGAAATAATATATGTTTTAATTGTAAACATGTCAGGCTAATCGAGGTGTAGATTACAACACACATTCTAGTGTTCGTACTTGTAACAAGGCTTCTTGCTGATTTTGCAGCTCCAACGTAGTTACACCTCCGACATTGGCTAAATAAAAACAATGAAATTGTTTTGCAGTTGTTGATTTTGCAGTTGCAGTTTTGCAGTTGTTGATTATTTCTGTTAAGACAGAAAGATTTAATTAAACTCATCAAAATCATGCCACGAATGTACAGCGTGACACAGTAGTGATTTACTGATGGTTCCTCATTCACATTCCGACTGTAACCCTGTAAAGATATTATTGACTGTTCTGTAAAATAACTACACCCTTTTTACCAATTTCACACTATTATCTGTTATTATCAACATCTATTATCTATTACTTAAAGTTTTCATCAGAGAGAAAGACATTTCCATAAAAAAACATGGATGTATATAGCCTTTCTTACCTTTCCACCCTTCTCAAATGCTTAGAGAGAATGACAGGAGGTGACGTGGACCTAATCATGAAGCACAATAAACATGTCTGGAATGTCTGCAGGTATGCAGGCTACTTAAAGTGAAACTGACAGCGTTTTAGCAACATTAACTCTTATTAAAATATGTTCATATACACCCCCAGGAAGAATATGACACCTTTTTTTTATTTTACATTTTCTGACAAGCAGCAGGAAATAGTCATTTTCAGGTTTTCATAAATTCATAGAATGTTTGGAATGACGTATATGTCATGACTGTCCTGTGAGGATCACAATGGGTCAGATCAGCTTGGCAATGGTTGACAATACCCAGACCTTCTCTCACCCACAGAAGAGGGGAGGAGGGAACTGGGACGGTTTAACAGTTCACACCCTGTCTATAGAAAATGAATGTCAAATAGGTTTAAATTTTGTGATGTCATTAAAAAGGTTAGAGGAAATACTGAAACTTGAAAAGTATTTACACTACAGGTATGAAGTCTCCATCCTTAACGTTGTATATTAAATATAAAAAATTATAAAAGTATTTTTGTTAAGATATGAATGTGGTTTTAGGAGGTATAAGAGAATCTACAGTTGAAGTCGGAGGTTTACATACACTTAGGTTGAATTTTTTTGTTGTTGAAAAAACTAGTTTTTTAACCACTCCACAAATTTCTTGTTAACAAAATATAGTTTTGGCAAGTCGGTTAGGACATCTACTTTGTGCATGACACAAGTAATTTTTCCAACAATTGTTTACAGACAGATTATTTCACTTATAACTCACTGTATCACAATTCCAGTGGGTCAGAAGTTTACATACACTAAGTTGACTGTGCCTTTAAACAGCTGGGAAAGTTCCAGAAAATGATGTCATGGCTTTAGAAGCTTCTGCTAGGCTAATAGACATAATTTGAGTCAATTGGAGGTGTACCTGTGGATGTATTTCAAGGCTTACTTTCAAACTCAGTGCCTCTTTGCTTGACATCATGGGAAAATCAAAAGATTGACAGCAGTCTTAGCAAATGTCCGATTTATACAGTACGTCCTGACTCTAGCAGCATTCACACTATCTCCATGTGCCAATCATCCGAGGGGCCAGTGTGCTGTTCTGGTATTTCAGCTTTTATAGTTGTTTTCATAGGGATGTCAGCTGTAGTAGACTACCTGTAGGTTATCTACTATCCTGCTTGTCTGCATGACAGATTAAAGTAATTCCCCATGAAGAAAATCATCACTGTAATATTACATTTGGGAAGACATTATTGAATGTTTTGTCATAACGCCAACATAAAGTTGTCATAAACATAAGGGTTTTGTGCCAACGTACGTCACCTCTCCAATAAATATTTGACGATGCATGATGTTTTATCATCATTCAAATGATCCAACAGGAAGGATCAGTTTTAACAAGGAACTAAGGCCAAGACGACATCTTCAATTTCTATTTAATCTTTTCATGTCATGAACATAGTATGCAAATGAGAGGGTTGAGTAACAGTTACTAACATAATGACATAGCCATTCAAAGTGAATGCTAACTACATGGCAATGGAGAGAAAGTGTAAACTATGGTCAGGTTGAGGTAACGCGCTAAGATGATACCAGCAGGCACGCCGGGGTCCATGACCATGAAATTCAAGCTTGTATGTTGCAGGTGGCACTGTGCGTAGATCTCAGAATGGACACCAGCTCTCTGATCTGGACCAGGCTGCCCACCACCAGGCCTTTCCTGCGGCTCTCCAGTACATGACGCCCTGTCTGCTCAAAAAAGTTCAGGTCGAACTTTGCTTCTCCTAGCTTCACCGTGAATGAGGTGTGGTGTGGTGAGCGCTCCCTTACGAACCAGCTGTGTCACAGTTATCGGGATGCCACGCCCATGGAGCTTCTTCACCAGCACCTCCATGTTGACCCAGTGGCTACCATCTACAGGGAACACCAGGATCCTGTTGCCATAGCAACAAGGGGGCAGTGTGAGAAGGAGGAGAAACAATGAGAGGAGGAGCCAGACCAAGGTGGGCAAGAGCTCTCTGCACACACTCAGACATTTCACTCACCTGCACAGAAACAAAAGCAATATCATGGGAAACGGAAATGGCAAACATCTACACAAAATGGTATCCATTTTTATAATAGCAACAACAACAAAAACAAATGAATATAAGAAATGCATGTAATGCATACAGTTTAAATTCATTTACAACACAAGTACAGTATTTTAAGATTCATAATATACATTTGGAAGCTTGGAATTAGTTGTAAACACACTTTCAACTTTTTAAATCATTTCCAAAAATGAGAACGTAAATTCTGTGTTTTGAATTTGAATTTTGTGATGATTTTTCTTGCTCTGCTGTGTGATATTGTTTTATACTATCTAGCTTCTACTTTGATCTCTGTCTGATTTGTACTCTTTCTTACTTTAAAAAGGACATGATACACAGAGTAAAATGAAAGTCAGATTGACATTAACATCATAGAGAATATGTTGAATTTTGTTTCCTCTGAGCTTGTAGTGGCTCATATGTATTCCTCATTGGCCTCAATCAAACTATGCAATTTGTATAATCTATTAAAATGTATATTATCTGACTCCATAAAGATAAATAGCAATGTGCAAGTCAGTATTAGTCTCTCTCTCTCTTCCGATACCTCCTCTTATAGCCAAGGTCCTCTGGTCAAAATGCTCCTTATTCCAAACTGCAGCTAGAGTGAGAAAGAAGTAATGTCCACATAAAGACAAAGTCACATTTTGGAGATCAGGAGGAAATACCCTAAAATGGCTAAAATCATCTTGGTGTGTTCCACAGCTCTGGTGGAAGAGGAAATGGAGGAGAGGGAGTTTGAGTTACCACAGCCATTTTCTTCCCAGTAGCCTAACTTGTAGATGATTGTTGACACATCAACCAGCATTAAGGGTCAGGGCAATTTGTGACTTGTTTTGGTAATCAGTGGCTGTATTGGAGGGGGAGTGGTTTCTCCTCTCCTAGGCAATCAGCAATTAGTACAGGGAGGTGTGCTCTTCACTTCTGATAGGCAATTAGCAACTCATTTTAGTATTTCAATCTCCCTGGTTTCTCAGCGGTTGCTGTGTCAGCGGCGGTTTTGTCGGCAAAACTAAGACCATCGCCGAAACAAAGACAGTTCTGCCGAGTTCTTCGATGAAGGCTCCACACCCCTCTCTCACTTGAGTATCTTACCTGGTTATTTTCTGAAGATCTCATTAGATTTTTTGTAGCTTTGGTAACTATGTGTGTATTTTCTATAAATGTGCGCTACTATCCCTATAGGCTTTACAGACCCACCAACCCTTCTAATTCAGTGTACCCTGCGTGCACAACCCATGTGTAATTCTGGGACTCTGGCAGCGTTCGGAACTGCCGATCTGCGGTCAAGAACACAGAGTTCATCTCCGCTTATGCCCTTAGGTCCCTTGACTTTTTGGCCCTGACGGAGACATGGATCCCGACGATGGCTCACGGCCCTTCGTACTTGGCAAATTCAACCTGTGTAATCTGCCTTCGATTCTTTCATAACAACTTTCTCTTTCCCCTCCTTGCCTCTTTTGACTTCACCCTTTCCCAATCCCCTCCAACTCACAAGGGAGGCAATGCGCTTCACCTCATCTTTACTAGAAGCTGTTTTCCTACTAATCTCACTGCAAACCCCCTCCAGGTCTCTGATCACTACTTTTTTCCTTTTCTGTCTCTCTTTCCTCCAACACTAGCCACTCAGGCCCTACCTAGATGGTCATGCGCCATTGCAATCTTTGCTCTCTCTCTCACTACTCTTTCCTCTTCTATCCTATAGTTTTTTCGCTTCTGAGAAATCCTTCTCCATCCTGTCTCCTGATTCTGCCTCTTCGACCCTAATCTCCTCCCTTTCTGCATCCTGGTACTCGCACTGTCCCCTTTCCTCCTGGCCGGCTTGGCCCGACCCTCCTGCTCCTTGGATTAGTGATTCATTGCGAGCTTACAGAACAGGGTTGGGGGTAGCTGAGCTATAATGGAGGAAAACTAAGCTTCCCGAAGGACCTATCATACTTTCACTGCCTGCTCTATACCTTCTCTTCCTCTAAATCCGCTGTGAAAGACACTTTCTATCACTCTACATTTCAAGCTTCTGCCTCTAAACCTCGGAAATATTTGCACCTTCTCCTTAATCCTCCAACCGCTCCTTCCTCCCACTCTGTGGACCACTTTGTCAAGCACTTTGAAAAAAAGGTTGACATCCATTCCTCATTCACTCATACTATTGAGTCCACTGGTCCCACTTACACAGATATAGCCTACACCTTGACCTTTTTCTCCCCTCACTCTTCAGACGAATTCCTGAGACTAGTGAGGTCTGGCCGCCCGACAACCTGCCCACTCGACCCCCATCACCTCCTCCCTTCTCCAGACCATCTCTGGAGACCTTCTCCCATTCTTTACTTCCCTCATCCACTCATCCCCTCTGACTTCAAAATGGCCAGATTTGCTCCCCTCCTCAACAAACCAGCACTCGACTCATCTGACATCCAAAAACTATAGACCTGTATCTCTTTGTTTTCTTTACAAAACACTTGAGCGTGCTGTCTCTATTAAACTTTCTAGCTATCTCTCTCAGAACGATATTCTTGACAGTAACCAGTCATGCTTAAAGATGGGTCACTCAACCGAGACTGCTCTTGTCTGTGTCACGGAGGCTCTCCGCATTGCCAAAGCTGACTCTCTCTCTGTTCTAATCCTGCTTCATCTATCCGATGCCTTCAACACCGGGAATCATGAAATCTTCCTCTCCACTCTTTCAGGGCTGTGTGTCTCAGACTCTGCAGGCAACTCCTACCAGGCGATGTGGAGAGGATCTGTGTCTGCACCACGTACTCTCACTACTGGTGTCCCAGAGCTCGGTTCTTTGCTTTCTTCTCTCTATACACCAAGTCACTCAGCTCCGTCATATCCACACATGGTCTCCTATCATTGCTATGTGGACGCCATTCAACTACCCCCCCCCCCCCCCCTTCTGACACCCAGGTGGCGACAGGCATCTATGCGTGCCTTGCAGATATCTCAGCTTGGATGTCGGCCCACCACCTCAAGCTCAACCTCGACAAGACGGAACTGCTCGTCCTCCCAGGGAATGCCTGCCCGCTCAAAAACATCTCCATCATGGTTGACAATTCCACAATGTTGCCCTCCAAAGAACCTTGGTGTGAACCTGGACATCACCCTGTCGTTCTCTGCAAACATCAAAGCAGTGACTCTGTCCTGCAGGTTCATGCTCTACAACATCTGTAGAGTAAGACCCTAACAAGTGACGCAATTCCTAATCCATGGCTCTTATCTCCTCCTGTCTGGACTACTACTACTTGGCATTGGCTGGCTTCCTCGCTTGTTCCATCAAACCCCTGCAACTTATGCTGCAGCCCGCCTAGTTTTCAACCTTCCCAAGTTCTCCCATGTCACCCCACTTCTCTGCCCACTCCACTGACTTCCAGTTGAAGCACACATCCACTACAAGACCATGGTGCTTGCCTACAGAAGAGCAAGACTATTTGCCCCTCCGTTCTGCTACCTCTGGTCTCTTGGCCCTCTTGGCAGCTTACGCTCAGCCCAGTCCAAGCACTTCTCTGTCCTGGCACCCCAATGGTGGAACCAGCTTCTCCCTGAAGCTAGGACAGAGTCCCTGCCCATTTTCCGAAAGCACTTGAAACCTTACATCTTCAAACGGGGCTGAATAATCCCCCTCACCCGGACCAAACCCCCCCTCTGACTTTGCCGATAAGTATTTTATTTAGGAAAAGTGTACTTACTATGCCTGTGATATGTGGTTGTCCCACCTAGCTATGTTAAGATGAATGTTCTAACTAAGTCGCTCTGGATCAGAGCGTCTGCTAAATTACTAAAATGTTCTCCATTTAGAACTACAGTCTAATCCCTCATTGGGCAATAACCCCTATAAACTGGCGAAACCCTAGATCCCTCTCTGTGTGAGCCCTTTCTCCCCAGCATATTTGATTAAAAAGGACACTTTCACTAATGCAAGGTTTTGCAAAGTACTTAACAATTCCTGCTTCAATGTTTATGTAAACATATTTGTCATTCTTACTCAATGACAAATATTAATGTAAATTGATCCTGTAGACAGCATTCTAATAGACCAAGATGTTTGATTATAAAATAAGTAACAGTCCAATAGAAGAGAAACCCAATATAAATGACTTTATTACATGTCAAGACAATGAGCAGTGGACATTACCATCACATAAACCTCAGACTATGAACCATATAAAAACATATTTTCATCAATCTAATTCATTTTTTGTCAAATGTCATCTTCATATGACCCCCTCTGGCCATCTCAGGGGGCTCTGCCATCATCCCAGGGGGCATGCTGTAGGACTGTGGGCTGTTCATGACGTAGCTCTGTTGGTAAAGTGACTGGTGGGCCGGTCATGATGTAGCTCTGTTGGTTGTGGGACTGGTGGGCCGGTCATGATGTAGCTCTGTTGGTTGGAGGACTGGTGGGCTGGTCATTTATCAATCAATCAAATGTATTTATAAAGCCCTTTTTACATTAGCCGATGTCACAAAGTGCTATGCAGAAACCCAGCCTAAAACCCCAAACGGCAAGCAATGCAGATGTAGAAGCATGGTGGCTAGGAAAAACTCCCTAGAAAGGCCAGAACCTAGGAAGAAACCTAGGGCGGAACCAGGCTCTGAGGGGTGGCCAGTCCTATTCTGGTTGTGCCGGGTGGAGATTATAACAGTACATGGCCAAGATGTTCAAATGCTCATAGATGACCAGCAGGGTCAAATAATAATAATCACAGTGGTTGTAGAGGGTGCAACAGGTCAGCACCTCAGGAGTACATGTCAGTTGGCTTTTCATAGTCGATCATTCAGAGTCAAAAACGGCAGGTCTGGGTCAAGGTAGCACGTCCGGTGAACAGGTCAGGGTTCCATAGCCGCAGGCAGAACAGTTGAAACTGGAGCAGCAGCACAACCAGGTGGACTGGGGACAGTAATGAGTCATCAGACCAGGTAGTCCTGAGGCGTAGTCCTGAGGCATGGTCCAAGTCCTCCGAGAGAGAGAATTAGAGGGATCATACTTAAAATCACACAGGACACTGGAAAAGACAGGAGAAATACTCCAGATACAGTGGGGCAAAAAAGTATTTAGTCAGCCACCAATTGTGCAAGTTCTCCCACTTAAAAAAATGAGAGAGGCCTGTAATTTTCATCATAGGTACACTTCAACTATGACAGACAAAATGAGAAAAAAAATCCAGAAAATCACATTGTAAGATTTTTAATGAATTTATTTGCAAATTATGGTGGAAAATAAGTATTTGGTCAATAACAAAAGTTTATCTCAATACTTTGTTATATACCCTTTGTTGGCAATGACAGAGGTCAAACGTTTTCTGTAAGTCTTCACAAGGTTGTCACACACTGTTGCTGGTATTTTGGCCCATTCCTCCATGCAGATCTCCTCTAGAGCAGTGATGTTTTGGGGCTGTTGCTGGGCAACACGGACTTTCAACTCCCTCCAAAGATTTTCTATGGGGTTGAGATCTGGAGACTGGCTAGGCCACTCCAGGACTTTGAAATGCTTCTTACGAAGCCACTCCTTCGTTGCCCGGGCGGTGTGTTTGGGATCATTGTCATGCTGAAAGACCCAGCCACGTTTCATCTTCAATGCCCTTGCTGATGGAAGGAGGTTTTCACTCAATCTCACGATACATGGCCCCATTCATTCTTTCCTTTACACGGATCAGTCGTCCTGGTCCCTTTGCAGAAAAACAGCCACAAAGCATGATGTTTCCACCCCCATGCTTCACAGTAGGTATGGTGTTCTTTGGATGCAACTCAGCATTCTTTGTCCTCCAAACACGACGAGTTGAGTTTTTACCAAAAGGTTCTATTTTGGTTTCATCTGACCATATGACATTCTCCCAATCTTCTTCTGGATCATCCAAATGCTCTCTAGCAAACTTCAGACGGGCCTGGACATGTACTGGCTTAAGCAGGGGGACACGTCTGGCACTGCAGGATTTGAGTCCCTGGCGGCGTAGTGTGTTACTGATGGTAGACTTTGTTACTTTGGTCCCAGCTCTCTGCAGGTCATTCACTAGGTCCCTCCGTGTGGTTCTGGGATTTTTGCTCACCGTTCTTGTGATCATTTTGACCCCACGGGGTGAGCTCTTGCGTGGAGCCCCAGATCGAGGGAGATTATCAGTTGTCTTGTATGTCTTCCATTTCCTAATAATTGCTCCCACAGTTGATTTCTTCAAACCAAGCTGCTTACCTATTGCAGATGCAGTCTTCCCAGCCTGGTGCAGGTCTACAATTTTGTTTCTGGTGTCCTTTGACAGCTCTTTGGTCTTGGCCATAGTGGAGTTTGGAGTGTGACTGATTGAGGTTGTGGACAGGTGTCTTTTATACTGATAACAAGTTCAAACATGTGCCATTAATACAGGTAACGAGTGGAGGACAGAGGAGCCTCTTAAAGAAGAAGTTACAGGTCTGTGAGAGCCAGAAATCATGCTTGTTTGTAGGTGACCAAATACTTATTTTCCACCATAATTTGCAAATAAATTCATAAAAAATCCTACAATGTGATTTTCTGGATTTTTTTTCTCATTTTGTCTGTCATAGTTGAAGTGTACTGATGATGAAAATTACAGGCTTCTCTCATCTTTTTAAGTGGGAGAACTTGCACAATTGGTGGCTGACTAAATACTTTTTTGCCCCACTGTGTGTGTGTGTGTGTATATATATATATATATATATATATATATATATATATATATATATATATATATAGCCATTTAGCAGACACTTTTATCCAAAACATCTTACTCATGCATGCATACATTTTACATACGGATGGTTGCAGGAATCGAACCCACTGCCCTGGCTATACACATACCATGCTCTACCAACTGAGTTACCAATGACCAGACATTAGTTACATTTTAATTTTGAGCCATTGAAACTGATACAGTGCATCCTGAATGGGTGGAGGCAGCAAACAATGTACTGTGCCAGCTATTAATTAACAACCTACCAACCTAAGAAACTACCAGGAAATGTATTGGTGAATTATATTAATCATGCATTGAACTGCATCCGTCTATTCTGCCAACAATATCTTACCGCACGTCATGGAATTTTGAGTAAAAAATTACCTGTTTTTAAAACCTCTTACGCATAAACTGGGAATTTGTTATTTTTCACTGATATTATGATTATCTGTTTGTTTCATATTTGCAAAGTAGTTAAAGCGCTGTCAGTTCCACTTTCATAGACACACAAAACCTGCAAAACCTGAATGCACATTGGTTGATGGATTTTTGTCCAGGAAACAGAACATTTTACTTTGCTTTGAGCATAATGTTTGAAAGAGCTTTACAAATCAAGTTATTATGAATTCATCTTTCAGATCAGGTTGCACTGGGATCAACTCAAATGTAGGTTGATTGAGAGGGTATTGTGGTGGTGGAGATTGACAGCAGACTTAGCCAGTGGCAGAATTATACAGTACACCCTAACCACTCTAGCAGCATTCACACTATGTCCATGTGCCATTCATCTGAGGTGCATTGTGCTGCTCTCGTCATTGGGCTGCTACAGTTGTTTTCATAGTGATGTCAGCTGTAGTAGGCCACCTGTAGGTTATCAGCTTTCCTGCATGTCTGGATGCCAGACTAAAGTAATTCCCCATGAAGAAAATCATCACTGTAATATATCATCTGGAAATACTTTATTGAATGTTCGGTCGTAACACCTACATTTTTAGTTGTTTTGCAGACGCTCTTATCCAGTAGAGAATGCATACATTTTCACTTTTGTTCATACTGGTTCCCCGCAGGAATTAAACCTACAACCCTGGCATTGCAAGTGCCATGCTCTACCAACTTAGCTACATGGGACCTAAATAAGTTTGTCATAAACATCAGGTGTTTGTTCCGACTTACATCACACCTCTCCCATAAATATGTTACAATGCATGATGTTTTATCATCATTCAAATGATCAAACAGGAAACACAGAAATGATCAGTTTTATCAAGGCCAAAACAAGAAAACAGGGCCAAGATGACATCTTCAATTTCTATTTGATCCTTTCATGCATGACCATAGTATGCGAATGAGAGGGTTGAGTAACAGTGACGAACATATGACATAACCATTCAGAATGAACACTAACTCCATGGCAATGGTGAGAAACATTAATGTATCAAACATGGGGAAACATTTTCCTTCTAAGGTGTTATGCAATCATGGTCACAGAATAGACCTTGTAGTGGCTAATATTTATTCCTCACTGGCCTCAATCAAACTATGTAAATTGTATAGTATATTAAAATGTATCTCTCAATATCTTCTCTTTATAGCTGAGGTCCTTAGCTCAAAGTGCCTCTTCATTCCAAAATTAGTTAAAAGGATGTTGTGTCCATATAAAAACAAACTTAAATTTTGGAGATCAGCAGGAAATACCCTAACATGGCAGAAAATCATCCTAGTGTGCAGTGGGGAAAAAGTACAATTTATCATACTTGAGTAAAAGTAAAGATATCTTAATAGAAAATGACTCAAATAAAAATGAAAGTCACCCAGTTACATTCGACTTGAGTAAAAGTCTAAAAGTATTTGGTTTTAAATATTCTTAAGTATCAAAAGAAAATGTAATTGCTACAATATACTTACGTATAACAAGTAAAAGTAGAAATCATTTCAAATTCCTTACATAAAGCAAACCAAACAACACCATTTTCTTGCCAGGGGCACACTCCAACACTCAGACATCATTTACAAATGAAGCATGTGTTTTCAGTGAGTCTGCCAGATCAGAGGCAGTAGGGATGACCAGGGATGTTCTCTTGATAAGTATGTGATTTAGGACAATTTTCCTGTCCTGCTAAACAATGAAAATGTAACGAGTACTTTTGGGTGTCAGGGGAAAATGTATGGAGTAAAAAGTACATTATTTTCTTTAGGAATGTAGTAAAATAAAAGTTGTCGAAGATAAATAGCAAAGTAAAGTACAGATACCCCAGAAAATGACTTAAGTAAAAATACTTTAAAGTATTACTTAAGTTTTTAACACCGCTGTAACTCAAACTTCTTGTTAAGTGTTGGTCCCTTGTTTCATGAGCCGAAAAAAAAGACGTGTTTCATATGCACAAAGAGCTTATTTCACTCAAATGTTGTGCACACATTTGTTTACATCCCTGTTAATGAGCATTTCTCCTTTGCCTGACAGATGTGGCATATCAAGAATCTGGGGATAATAAAAGGTCACTCTAAAATATGCAGTTTTGTCACACAACACAAAGCCACAGATGGCTCACATTTTGAGGGGCCGTGCAATTGGCATGCTGACTGCAGGGATGTCCACCAGAGCTGTTGCCAGAGCATTGAATGTTCATTTCTCAACAACATCGTTTTAGAGAATTTGGCAGTACGTCCAACCGTCTTCACAACCGCAGACCACGTGTAACCACGCCAGCCCAGGACCTCCACATCTGGCTTTTTCACCTGCTGGATCGTCTGAGACATGCAACCCGGAGAGCTGATGAAACTGTAGGTTTGCACAACTGAAGAATTTCTGCACAAACTGTCAGAAACCATCTCGGGGAAGCTCATATGCGTGCTCGTCGTCCTCACTAGGCTTTTGACCTGACTGCAGTTCGGCATCGTAACCGACTTCAGGGGGCAAATGCTAACCTTCATTGGCCACTGGCACGCTGGAGAAGTGTGCTCTTCACAGATGAATCTCGAAGTTCAACTGTACAGGGCAGATGGCAGACAGGGTGTATGGTCTTGTGTGGGCGAGCGGTTGGCTGATGTCAATGTTGTGAACAGAGTGCCCAATGGTGTCGGTGGAGTTATGGTATGGGCAGGCATAAGCTACGGACAATGAATACAATTGCATTTTATCGAAGGCAATTTGAATGCACAGAGATGGCATGACGAGATTCTGAGGCCCATTGTCGTGCCATTCATCCGCCGCCATCACCTAATGTTTCAGCATGATAATGCACAGCCCCATGTCACAAGGATCTGTACACAATTCCTGAAAGCTGAAAATGTCCCAGTTCTTCAATGACCTTCATATTCACCAGACATGTCACCCGTTGAACATGTTTGCGATGCTCAGGATCAATGTGTACGACAGCATTTTCCAGTTCCCACCAATATCAAGAAACTTCACACAGCCATTGAAGAGGAGTGGGACAACATTCCACAGACCACAATCAACAGCCTGATAAACTCTATGCGAAGGAGATGTGTCGCAGTGCATGTGGCAAATGGTGGTCAAACTATGACTATATTCCCAGTAATGTGAAATCCAATAGATTAGTGCCTAATGAATTTATTTCAATTGACTGATTTCCTTATAAGACATGTAACTCAGTGAAATCTTTGAAATTGTTCCATGTTGTATTTATAGTTTTATTCAGTGTACTTTAAGTGCTGCCTATCTTCCCAGTAGCCTACTTCGTGTGTTAACTGTAGACTGCTCCTAACTTGTTGATGATTGTTGACACATCAACCAGCATTAAGGGTCAGGGCAATTTGTGACTTGTTTTGGTAATCAGTGGCTGTATTGGTACCTGGTTTCTCAGTGGTAGATGTAAGCGTCAGTGGCAGTCTCACCTGCAGAACTAAGACCATCTCCAAAACAAAGACGGTCCTGCCGAGTTGTTCTGCCGAGTTCTTTGAGAAAGGCTCAACACCACTCTCACTTGCGTATCTTACCTAGTTTTCTGATTATCTAATTTTCTCTTTTGTAGCTTTGGCAACTGTGTGTGTTTTCTATACCTGTTCGCTCCTCTCCCTGTAGTCTTTACAGATACTCCCCACCCCTTGGTTGCAATCCTTCTAATTTAGTGTACCCAGCGAGCACAAGCCATGTGGAATTCCGGGTCTCTGGCCCCGTTTGGAACTGCCGATCTGCAATCAAGAATGCAGAGTTCATCTCAGCCTGTTGCCCTTCAGTCCCTTGACTTTTTAGCCATGACAGAGACATGGATCAACCCATTGTCACGATCGTCTTTGGGTGAGAGAGAGGACCAAGGCGCAGCGTGTGAAAAATACATCTTCTCTTTATTTAGAAGAAGAAAAACGAAACAAAAACAACAAATAGACGAACGTGAAGCTATAAACGACTAAGTGCAAACATGCAACATAGACATAGACACAGACAGAACACCCCACCATCCATGGATCAAGCAGCGTGTGAGGAACCGGCAACAGGGGAAAAAAAACCAGGACTCGTGGACATGGGAGGATGTTTTGGACGGAAAGGGTTGCTACACATGGGAGGAGATCCTGGCTGGAAGAGATCGCCTCCCATGGGAACAGCTGGAGGCGATTAGGAGAGCAGAGGCAACCGGAGAGAGGAACCGGAGTTATGAGGGTACGCGACTAGCAAGGAAGCCTGTAAGTAAACCCCAAAAATGTATTGGGGGGGGGGGCTAGAAGGGAGAGTGGTGAAGTCAGGTAGGAGACCTGTGCCTACTCCCTGTACTTACCGTGGAGAGCGAGAGTACGGGCAGACACCGTGTTACGCAGTAGAGCGCAGGGTGTCTCCTGTACGTGTGCATAGCCCGGTGCGGTACATACCAGCTCCTCGTATCGGCCGGGCTAGATTGAGCGGTGAGCCGGATGTCATGAAGCCGGCCCAACGCATCTGGCCACCAGTGCGTCTCCTCGGGCCGGCTTACATGGCACCAGCCTTACGCATGGTGTCCCCGGTTCGCCTACATAGCCCGGTGCGGGTTATTCCACCTCCCCGCACCGGGCTGGCAACGGTATACAACCAGGTAAGGTTGGGCAGGCTCAGTGCTCAAGGGAGCCAGTACGCCTGTACGGTCCGGTATTTCCGGCGCCACCTCCCCGCTCCAGCCCAGTACCACCAGTGCTTACACCACGCACCAGGCTTCCAGTGCGTATCCAGAGCCCTGTTCCTCCTCCACGCACTCTTCCTGTGGTGCGTGTCTCCAGTCCAGTGCCTCCAGTTCCGGCACCACGCATCAAGCCTCCTGTGCGTCTCCAGAGCCCTGTACGCACTGTTCCTTCTCCCCGTACTCGCCCTGATGTGCGTGCCCTCAGCCCGGTACCACCAGTGCCGGTATCACGCACCAGGCCTATAGTACGCTTTGAGAGTCCAGTGTGCCCTGTTGTTGTTCCCCGCACTAGCCTGAAGGTGCGTGTCTTTAGCCCGGTACCTCCAGTTCCGGTACCACGCACCAGGCCTACAGTGCGTCTCAGCCGGCCAGAATCTGCCGTCTGCCCAGCGGCGCCTGAACGGCCCGTCTGCCAAACGGCGCCTGAATTGCCCGTCTGCCAAACGGCGCCTGAACTGCCCGTCTGCCCAACGGCGCCTGAACTGCACGTCTGCCCAACACCGTCTGAACTGTCCGTCTGCCAAGCGCCGCATGAACTGCCCATCTGTACTGAGCCTTCAAAGCCGCCCGTCTGCCATGAGCCTGCAAAGCCGCCCGTCTGCCATGAGCCTTCAGAGCCGTCCGCCAGACAGGAGCCGCTAGAGCCTTCCGCCAGACAGGAGCCGCTAGAGCCTTCCGCCAGACAGGAGCCGCTAGAGCCTTCCGCCAGACAGGAGCAGCCAAAGCCTTCCGCCAGACAGGATCAGCCAGAGCCTTCCGCCAGACAGGATCAGCCAGAGCCTTCCGCCAGACAGGATCAGCCAGAGCCTTCCGCCAGCCATGACCAGCCAGAGCCGTCAGCGAGCCATGACCAGCCAGAGCCGTCAGCGAGCCATGACCAGCCAGAGCCGTCATCCAGCCATGACCAGCCAGAGCCGTCATCCAGCCATGACCAGCCAGAGCCGTCATCCAGCCATGAGCCGTCATCCAGCCATGACCAGCCAGAGCCGTCATCCAGCCATGACCAGCCAGAGCCGTCATCCAGCCATGACCAGCCAGAGCCGTCATCCAGCATTGTGCCGTCATCCAGCCAGGATCCGCCAGAGCCAGCCAGCCAGGATCCGCCAGAGCCAGCCAGCCAGGATCCGCCAGAGCCAGCCAGCCAGGATCCGCCAGAGCCAGCCAGCCAGGATCCGCCAGAGCCAGCCAGCCAGGATCCGCCAGAGCCAGCCAGCCAGGATCCGCCCCTCAGTCCGGAGCTGCCCCTCAGTCCGGAGCTGCCCCTCAGTCCGGAGCTGCCCCTCAGTCCGGTGCTGCCCCTTAGTCCGGTGGGGTTAATTTGGAGGGTGGCCATTTGGAGGAGGCTACCAAAGCGGGTATTGACAATGGTGGAGTGGGGGCCACGTCCCGCACCCGAGCCGCCGCCATGATGGGGCCCACCCCGTACCCTCCCCTTTCTAGTTCAGGTTGTGCGGTCGGAGTCCGCACCTTTGGGGGGGGGGGGGGTACTGTCACGCCCTGGCCTTAGTATTCTTTGTTTTCCTTATGTTTTTTAGTTAGGTCAGGGTGTGACATGGGGAATGTATGTGTTTTGTAGTGTCTAGGGGTGTTGTATGTGTATGGGGCAGAGTAGAGTAATGTTGTCTAGTTATGTCTATGGCTGCCTAGATTGGTTCTCAATCAGAGACAGCTGTCATTCATTGTCTCTGATTGGGAGCCATATTTAAGGCAGCCATAGGCAGTAGGCTTTTGTGGGGTGTTGTCTATGTCTATGTTCTATGTTGCATGTGTGCACTTAGTTCTGTTTAGCTTCACGATCGTTTGTTTTGTTCATTTTGTAAGTGGTTGTTTTTTCCTTCATTAAAGAAGATGTATTTTTCACGCGCTGCGCCTTGGTCCTCTCTCTCTCACGAAGACGATCGTGACACCCATAGAACACTGCTACTCCAGCTGCTCTCTCTTCATCCTACTACGCTTTCTCTCATAGTCAAAGAGCATCTGGTCGTAGTGGTGTTCAAAGAGTATCTTGAATAATCCCCCTCTTAACCGAGACACGCCCCACACACACATTTTTTAAAAAACTTTAATGAACCAACACTTGCACTTGAGGTTTTGCAAAGTGCTTAACAATTCCTGCCTTATTTAAACATGTTTCTCATTGACAACTTTTTCATGTAAATTGATTCTCCTGTAGGCAGTATTTTCTATTAGACCAAGATGCTTGATTATAAAATAAGTAACAGTCCAATAGAAGAGAAACTCAATATAAATGACTTTATTACATGTCAAGACAATGACCAGTGGACATTACCATCAAATAATCCTCAGACTATAAATCATATAAAAACACATTTTCATCAATCTAATTCATTCATTGACTGTGAACATTACAGCAAAATCAGCTATCAGAAAGTGATTAGATGAAGCAGCAGAGCTCAGCATTTGGATGGTTGGGTGGAGACAGTGGTGTTCACCATACGGTTAGACATGTCAGGGAGTATCATGAAAGCAGGATTATAGGCAGGTGGATCAGAAGTCGTCATTTGTGAATGGCCTGCAATGGCATGTTGGTCAGATGCCATCTTCATATGACCCCTCCGGCCATCTCAGGGGGCCCTCCCATCATACCAGGTGGCATCTCAGCCATGCTGGAAGACTGTAGGCCGGTCATGACATAGCTCTGTTGGTTGGGGGACTGTGGGCCGGTTATGACGTAGCCCTGTTGGTTGGGGGACTGTGGGCCGGTCATGACGTAGCTCTGTTGGTTGGGGGACTGTGGGCCGGTCATGATGTAGCTCTGTTGGATGGGGGACTGTGGGCCGGTTATGACGTAGCTCTGTTGGTTGGGGGACTGTGGGCCGGTCATGACGTAGCTCTGTTGGTTGGGGGACTGTGGGCCGGTTATGGCGTAGCCCTGTTGGTTGGTCATGTAAGACACATTTGAAGTGGTCATGGTAGGAGGCTGCACTTGGATGGACACAGGCTGGGTGGTTGTGAAAGTACAGCCCTTCTTGTGTTCTTTGATCTCCCTGGCCATCTGACACCATGAGCAACAGGCACAGAAGCAGGACACCAGGATGTCCTCAAAGAGGCTTCCCTGTGGACCCACACAGACACACTTGTTTAACACTATCACACACACACACAAGTAAACAGAACACACATAATACCCTTATCACAACATATGTATCTGCAACATCAACATTTATGTGATGTCTATATGTAATGGGAAACATCACACCTGAATGCCATATTTGTGGCGTACAGCAACCCGCATGGACAGACTTGCGGGTGGCACAATGATGGGCACCCCAATAGCAGCCATGAAAGCAGGGCCTATGATGTCCATTAAGGGCAGATAGGTACTCTCTCCAAACTCTCCTGTGGTGGAGCTGGCAAAGCAAGGACAGCACCAGAATTCATTGCAACCTGCACACACACAAACAGACACGTCTCATCAACAGAGAGAGCAACAACAAGACAACTCTTATAGGTGGTGGCAATATTTTAAGACAGAATATCTTGAGCTTAGGATCAGATGGGATATGATGTCCCATGGATACTCACAGATACTCATGTCCTGAAAGGAGTCAAAGAGGCCTGTCTTCCAGCCTTTCATAGCAGGTGCTGCCACCTGCTGATGGACTGTCATGTTAGCTGCCATGGTGATCAGACCTGCCTGCAGACACAATGAAAAGGAAGACGTAGCACTCACAATTGCAGTTTGTTTATGGGAGAAAATTAATCAGCAGTATGCTTCTAAGATCTAGCTGAACAACACGCCTGGAATCAAGTTGATGACTAGTTGTTGGTTACACAATAAAAACATTCAAGGTGGCCCCACAAAAAAATATTTGGAAACGAGTTCCACAACTTTTTTGACTTCACCAACTTTTTGGGAAAAGTGTTGCATGCAATTCACATTTTTAGTTGAGACAAGTTGGGAAATATTTAGGGTTGTCTTTTTAGTTTCAGGTCCAATTTTTGGACCAGAAAGTGGGTTCTTTCAAATCTATCTTGACTAACCAATCTCACTAATAATGAAAACAAATCCACATGTTTTGCAGTATCTGGTTAAACACATCATATTATAACCTCTGAAATATATATTTTAATTGTAAAAAAGTCCTTGACAAGTATTTTCTGAATGGCACACTGGGAAATATGTTAATGAAAAAACATCTATCTTCAGCCAACACAGTATTTTAAGTTGCGGGTCTCAGGAAACTGAACTTGTGTGATTAACTCAAATATTTGTTTTGCAAAGGCAAACTTTACTATTTAATAAGTTTACACAAATCAAAACGGCTGTGGAACTAGTTCACAGATTGGTCTCATAGACTAGACATAACATAGTTAATGTAAATCCGGGACACTCATTAGTATGATGTGTTACATTTGGTATGGTTACACAAGATTGAAGGTGACTTAAGGCAACCTTCAAGACAACAATTGTTTGGTTGATCAAATAATGAGAACGTCTGGCAACCCAAAGGTTGTGTGTTTGAATCTCGTCATGGACAACTTTAGCATTTTAGCTAATTAGCAACTTTGCAACTACTTACTACTTTTTAGTTACTTAGCAACTACGTAACCCTTTTATCTAACACTAACCCCTAGAGCTAGCTAACGTCAGTGTTAGCCACCTAGCTACCTTGCTAATGTTAGCCACAACAAATTGGAATTCGTAACAGATCATACGTTTTGCAAGTTCATAGCATATTGTACTTTAGCAAATTCATAACATGTACTAATTTAAATTCGTAACATATTATACGAATTGTAATTCATAACATATCAAACGAAAAGAGTGATGGACATCCACAAATTAATACACACAGTGCATTCGGAAAGTATTCAGACCCCTTCCCTTTTTCCACATTTTGTTACGTTACACCCTTATTCTAAAATTGATTACATAAAAATACAAATCCTCAACCTACACACAATACCCCATAATGACAAAGCGAAAACAGGGTTTTAGAATTTTTTGCAAATAAAAAAATATATATTAAAAAATATATCTTATTTACATAAGTATACAGACCCTTTGCTATGAGACTCGAAATTGAGCTCAGGTGCATCCTGTTTCCAAAGATCATCATTGAAATGTTACTACAATTTCATTGGAGTCCACCTGTGTTAAATTCAATTGATAGGACATGATTTGGAAAAGCACACACCTGTCTATATAAGGTCCCACACTTGACAGTGCATGTCAGAGTAAAAACCAAGCCATGAGGTGGAAGGAATTGTCCGTAGAGCTCCAAGACAAGATTATGTCGAGGCACAGATCTGGAGATGGATATGGAAACATTTCTGCAGCATTGAAGGTCGCCAGGAACACAAGGACCTCCATCATTCTTAAATGTTAGAAGTTTGGAACCACCAAGACTCTGCTTAGAGCTGGCTGCCCGGCCAAACTGAGCAATCGGGGGAGAAGGGCCTTGGTCAGGTAGGTGACCAAGAACCTACCTGACCAAGGCCACTGTGACAGAGCTCTAGAGTTCCTCTGTGGAGATGGGAGAACCTTCCAGAAGGACAACCATCTCTGCAGCACTCCACCAATCAGGCCTTTATGGTAGAGTGGCCAGACGAAGCCACTCCTCCGTAAAAGGCACATGACAGCCCGCTTGGAGTTTCCCAAAAGGCACCTAAAGGACTCTCAGACCATGAGAAACAAGATTCTCTGGTTTGATGAAACCAAGATTGAACTCTTTGGCCTGAATGCCAAGCGTCATGTCTGGAGGAAACCTAGCACCATCCCTACGGTGAAGCATGGTGGTGGCAGCATCATGCTGCGGGGATGTTTTTCAGCGGCAGGGACTTGTCAGGATCGAGGGAAAGATGAACAGAGCAAAGTACAGAGAGATCCTTGAGAAAACCCTGCTCCAGAGCGCTCAGGACCTCAGACTGGGCTGAAGGTTTACCTTCCAACAGGACAATGACCCGAAGCACACAGCCAAAACAACGCAGGAGTGGCTTCGGGACAAGTTTCTGAATGTCCTTGAGTGGCCCAGCCAGAGCCCGGACTTGAACCCGATCGAACATCTCTGGAGAGACCTGAAAATAGCTGTGCAGCGACGCTCCCCTTCCAACCTGACAGAGCTTGAGAGGATTTGCAGGGAAGAATGTGAGAAACTACCCAAGTACAGGTGTGCCAACCTTGTAACGTCATACCCAAGAAGTCTCGAGGATTTCATTGCTGCCAAAGGTGCTTCAACAAAGTAATGAGTAAAGCATTTGAATACTTATGTAAATGTTTTTTATTTTTATTATTGCACAAATTTCTAAAAACCTGTTTTTGCGTTGTCATTATGGGGTATTGTGTATAGATTGATGAGGGAAAAAGACAATTTAATCATTTTGTAACCTGTAACCCTGTAAAGATATGACCATCTGTTCTGTAAAATAACTACACTCTTTTTTCACACTATTTTCCACTATTATCAACATCTATCGTCTATTATTAATAGATTTTTATTATTAAAAAAACATTAGGCATGGATCTATATAGCATATCTTACCTGTTCACCCTTCTTGAATGCTGTGAGAGAATGACCTGGACTTAATCACGAAACACAATAACCATGTCTGGAATGTCTGCAGGTATGCAGGCTACCTGATAGAAAACGCACACAAAACCTGCAAAACCTGAATGCACGTTGGTTGAGGGATTTTTTTACAGTAAAGAGAAAGTGTTACAAGTGGCTTTAGGTTGTTGATTTGAGCATAATGTATGAAAGAGCTTAACAAATGATGGAATGGAACCGTGCTGACCGTTGATGACCAATGTTCCCTCTAAGCTGCGCACGGGTGCGCAGCTCCCCAAGACTGCTGCACAGAAAAAATATCAGCCTGCAAAGAGCCTTCACTCAACTCTCTAGAGTTTTCCCTGTTAGTTAACACTATCAACGTTTGCCTTTACAGTGGGAATTGTGATCGAATCAACACAATATTAGCCATTTTTAACTTCATATGGCTGCAATCCCGGTAACGGGATCGATATGACAACAGCCAGTGAAAGTGCAGGGCGCCAAATTCAAACAGAAATCTCATATTTAAAATTCCTCAAACATACATGTGTCTTATACCATTTTAAAGGTAATCTTGTTGTTAATCCCACCAAAGTGTCTTTTCAGCAAAAGCACCACAAACGATTATGTTAGGTCACCACCAACTCAAAGAAAAATTCAGCCATTTTTCCAGTCAAAGAGAGGAGCCACAAATAGCACAAATAGAGATAAAATTAATCACTAACCTTTGATGATCTTCATCAGATGACACTCATAGGACTTCATATTACACAATACATATATGTCTTGTTCGATTAAGTTCATATTTATATCCAAAAACCTCTGTTTACATTGGCGCCATGTTCAGAAATGCCTCCAAAATATCCAGAGAAATTGCAGAGCTACGTCAAATAACAAAAATACTCATCATAAACTTTGATGAAAGATACATGTTTTACATAGAATTAAAGATACACTTGTTCTTAATGTAACCGCTGTGTCAGATTTCAAAAATCCAAACAGGAAGTGGAACTTCTCAGGTTTTTGCCTGCCATATGAGTTCTGTTATACTCACAGACATAATTCAAGCAGTTTTAGAAACTTCAGAGTGTTTTCTATCCAATACTAATAATAATATGCATATATTAGCAACTATGACTGAGGAGCAGGCCGTTTACTTTGGGCACCTCTGTGCACCTTTCATCCAAGCTACTCAATACTGCCCCTGCAGCCATAAGAAGTTTTAATGCAACATACGGAAACATCTTTTTGTGTTTTGTTGGTATTTAGTCATTTTCAGCTCTTCAGGTCCTACTCACTGTTGTCAGACGCTCAGCTGGATGAGAGGATCAAAGAACTGATAGGACATAATTAAGAACTTGGTTCTTAGTCTGTGTGGGCACACTTAAGAGGAGAAGGTGTTAGAGTCCAGCAGGAGAGGGTCAGACAGAGTCTGATCCTTGTCAACCCCCAGGGAGCTTTGAGGAGAGCCATGCGGCTACACCGGAGTCAGTATAGAGTTGCAGGCCCTAATTCTTTGTGGCACATCGATGGCAACCATAAGCTGATCCGGTAAGTGTAAACGCTTAAGCCTCCTGAACACTTTTTTACAATCTTAACATCGTAAAAAACAAATGATTTATCTGGTTATATGGTAATAAAATAATTGTGTCCCTATTCCTGGGTATACAGTCCCTTTACACCTCTTGACCTTTTCCACATTTTGTTTTGGTACAACCTGAATTTAATATGAATTAAATTGAGACTTTGTCAGTGGCCTACACACAATACCCCATAATGTGGAATTATGTTTTTAGAATGTTTTACTAATTTAATTTAATTTAAAAATGAAAAGCTGAAATATCTTAAGTCAATAAGTATTCAAACCCTTTGTTATGGCCAGCCTGAATAAGTTCAGGAGTAAACATGTGTCACATAATAAGTTGCATGGACTGTGTGCAATAAATGTTTAACATGTAATAATATTATCAATAATAAAAACAGAATGGTGTCACTATAAGAGGAAAAACATATATATTTTTTCTGACAACAACAAGAGTGCCACAGTCATGGAGTCATTCGAAGCAGCCATCACCAGCTACAGAGTACCATCCCGGGTGAGATGTATCTGTGCCTTCATGGAGCAGTTCAGGGGTGGTGAGCGGGTAAGTGCCCTCTCACTGCCCCAGCTTCAACCACCATCACCTCTCAAGCCATCTCCACCTCAGCTCCTCCAACCGCTGGCGCTGCAGCTCTTTATTAGTCAGAAGGGGTGATTGTGCCAGAAATCCAGTTCACCATTAGCAACACACAGATGGAACTGTTACGGACAATAAATCCATTGGAGGGCCCCAGAGGCAGCCTGGGAGTTGACATTCTACAGAGGGTTTTGGCAGTTATATCTTCAGCGCCACTCATTCCTACTCTAACCTGACTTACTACATACACCCCTGATACTCCCCTACAGGGACAAGGGATCGGACGCTAAATCTTCAGTGACACTCGTTCCTACTCCAACCTGACTTACTACACCCCTGAAACTCCCCTATTGGGACGAGGGATTGGACGCTATATCTTCAGCGCCACCCGTTCCTTCGAGTCAGTTCATTTTTATAATAGTATTTGAAATGGTAACGACTCATATTTTTTTCAGTCCTTGAATCAGTTCATTTTTATAACACCAATAATAACACCACCAATTAGGACGCCACTATTAGTGAACTCTTCTTCAACCAGAGCTCTGGAAAACCCTCTCCTCCTTGCACAGAAAATGTTCCCGAGGTAACACTCCCCCTCTTTTACACACTGTATGATTTGGTCTCTAGAAAGGTACTACAGACATGTTCAACCCTTAACAAAGAGTGTCAAGGTGTATGGCCCCTCGGTGGGTTCAACGATACAGTACTAGTCAAAAGTTTGTACACACTTTGACATTAGACCGGTGGAAATCTGTCCTTTGGTCTGATGAGTCTAAATTTGAGATTTTTGGTTCCAACCGCTGTGTCTTTGTTAGACGCAGAGTAGGTGAACGAAAGATCTCTGCATGTGTGCTTCCCACTGTGAAGCATGGAGGAGGAGGTGTGGGGGTGCTTTGCTATTGACACTCAGTGATTTATTTAGAATTCAAGGCAAACTTAACCAGCATGAGTACCACAGCATTCTGCAGAGATATGCCATCCCATCTGGTTTGTGCTTAGTGGGACTCTAATTAGTTTTTCAACTGGACAATGACCCAACACACCTCCAGGCTGTGTAAGGGCTATTTGAGTGCTGCATCAGATGACCTGGCCTCCACAATCACCTAACCTCAACCCAATGGAGATGGTTTGGAATGAGTTGCACCGCAGAGTGACGGAAACGCAGCCAATAAGTGTGTTGAGGTTGGGGGGTTGTGGAGGCCAGTCATCTGATGCAACTCTCCAACACTCTCCTTCTTGGTCAAATAGCCAAATAATTAAGTATGTTGGGTCATTGTCCTGTTGAAAAACAAATTAGAGTCCCACTAAGCACAAACCAGATGGGATGGCATATCTCTGCAGAATGCTGTGGTACTCATGCTGGTTAAGTTTGCCTTGAATTCTAAATAAATCACTGAGTGCCTCCAGGAAAGCACCCCCACACCATCACACCTCCTCCATGCTTCACGATGGGAACCACACATGCGGAGATCTTACGTTCACCTACTCTGCATCTAACAAAGACACAGCGGTTGGAACCAAAAATCTCAAATTTGGACTCATCAGACCAAAGGACAGATTTCCACGGTCTAATGTCTGTCTAATTGCTCTTGTTTCTTGGCCCAAGCAAGTATCTTCTTCTTATTGGTGTCCTTTAGTACTAGATTCTTGCAGCAATTCGACCATGAAGGCCTGATTTACGCAGTCTCCTCTGAACAGTTGATGTTGAGATGTGTCTGTTACTTGAACTCTGTGAAGCATTTATTTGGGCTGCAAACTGAGGTGCAGTTAACTCTAATGAACTTATTCTCTGCAGCAGAGTTAACTCTGGGTCTTCCTTTCCTGTGACAGTCCTCATGAGAGCCAGGCATTCATCATAACGCTTAATGGTTTTTGCGACTGCAATTGAAGAAACGTTCAAAGTTATTGAAATTTTCCGGATTGACTGACTTTCATGTCTTAAAGTAATGATGGACTGTCGTTTCTCTTTGCTTATTTGAGCTGTTCTTGCCATGATATGGACTTGGTCTTTTACCAAATAGGACTATCTTCTGTATACACCCCCCTACCTTGTCACAAACACAACTGATTGGCTCAAACGCATTAAGAAGGAAATAAATTCCACACATGATCTTTTAACAAGGCACACCTGTTAAATGAAATGCATTCCAGGTGACTACCTCATGAAGCTGGTTGAGAGAATGCCAAGAGTGTGCAAAGCTGTCATCAAGGCAAAGGGTGGCTACTTTGAAGTCTCAAATATAAAATATATTTTGGTTACTACATGATTCCATGTGTTATTTCATAGTTTTCATAGTGTCTTCACTATTATTCTACAATGTAGAAAATAGGAAAAATAAAGAAAAACCCTTGAATGAGTAGGTGTGTCCAAACTTTTGACTGGTACTGTATGTCTTTGTGTTTAGGTACTACTGAAGTTGGCAGTGCGCAATGGTCCTGACACCGTTGAGGTAGCTAGACAACTTGTGCTGTAGCTGAACTGGAGCGGACCTTGACAAGAGTTGAAGCGATAAGAGGAGACCTTACAAAAAGTTAAGTACTTCTCCATTCAACATACACCCCGCCTCTCCATTTACCTTTGATTTTGAATGACCTTATCATGCTTTGTTGATTTCCCTGTTGAGTTGTGGATGTATCTACTATTCGAATAAACCCCCACTTCCTTCCACTCTGCTCGCAAACGTGCAATCTTTGGAGAATAAAATCGATGACCTACGCAGAAGATTAAACTACCAACGGGACATTCAAAACTTTAATATCTTATGCTTCTCGGAGTCGTGGCTAAAAGACGACACTATCAACATACAGCTGGCTGGTTATACGCTGTACCGGCAGGGTAGAACAGCAACATCTGGTAAGACAAGGAGAGGCGGACTATGCATTTTTGTAAATAACAGCTGGTGCACGATATCTAAGGAAGTCTCAAGCTATTTCTCGCCTGAGGTAGAGTATCTCATGATAAGCTGTAGACCACACTACCTAGAGAGTTTTCATTTTTCGTAGTTGTTTACATACCACCACAGACTGAGGCTGGCACTAAGACAGCATTGAATGATCTGTATTCCGCCATAAGCAAACAAGAAAATGCTCACCCAGAGGTGGCACTCCTAGAAGCCAGGGACTTTAATGTGCAACTGGAGGGGAAAAAAACTCTGGACCACCTTTACTCCACACACAGAGACACATACAAAGCTCTCCCTCACCCTCCATTTGGCAAATCTGACCATAATTCTATCCTCCTGATTCCTGCTTACAAGCAAAAATTAAAGCAGGAAGCACCAGTGACTAAATCAATAAAAAAAAGTGGTCAGATGAAGAAGATGCTAAGCTACAGGACTGTTTTGCTAGCACAAACTGGAATATGTTCCGGGAATCCATCGATGGCATTGAGGAGTACACCACATTAGTCAATGGCTTCATCAATAAGTGCATCGATGACGTCATCCCCACAGTGACCGTACGTACATACCCCAACCAGAAGCCATGGATTACAGGCAACAACCGCGCTGAGATAAAGGCTAGAGCTGCTGCTTTCAAGGAGTGGGACTTTAACCCGGAAGCTGATAAGAAATCCTGCTACACCCTCAGACGAACAATTAAACAGGTAAAGCGTCAATACAGGACTAAGATCGAATCGTATTACACCGGCTCTGACGCTCGTCAGATGTGGCAGGGCTTGCAAACCATTACAGCCCACAACGGGAAGCACAGCCACGAGCTGCCCAGTGACACGAGCCTACCAGACGAGCTAAGCTACTTCTATGCTCGCTTCGAGGCAAAGAACACTGAAACATGCATGAGAGCATCAGCTGTTCCGGAAGACTTTGTGATCACGCTCTCCGCAGCCGATGTGAGTAAGACCTTTTAAACGGTCAACATTCACATGTCAGGGCCAGATTACCAGAACGTGTGCTGCGAGCATGCGCTGACCAACTGGCAAGTGTCTTCACTGACATTTTCAACCTCTCCCTGTCCAAGTCTGTAATATCAATATGTTTTAAGCAGACCACCATAGTGCCTGTGCCCAAGAACATTAAAACTTCACTAGGGTAGGGGGCAGCATTCTGAATTTTTGATGAAAAGCGTGCCCAAATTAAACTGCCTGCTACTCAGGCCCAGAAGCTAGGATATGCATACAATTAGTTGATTTGGATAGAAAACACTCTACAGTTTCCAAAACTGTTTAGATAATGTATGTGAGTATAACAGAACTGATATGGCAGGCAAAAACCTGAGGAAAATCCATCCAGGAAGTACTATTATTTTGAAAGGCTGTTTTTCCATTCAAAGCCTATCCACCATACAAATAATAAGGACCCAGTTCACGGTCTCTATGGCTTCTTCTACATGTGGCCAGTCTTTAGGCATTGTTTCAGGCTTTTCCGCTGAAAAATTAGGGAGATACAGCACTTTCAATGAGTGGACAGTGGAAATTTCCAGACATGAGTCCAGTGCGTGATTGGGAGCGCACCTTTCTTGTTTCTCCTTTTCTATTGATGAATCTTTTGTCCGTTTTAAATGTTATTGATTATTTATGACAAAAACAACCTGAGGATTGATTTTAAACATTGTTTGACATGTTTCTACGAACTTTTATTGTACTTTTTTAAACTTTTTGTCTGTACGTTGACTAGGCGCTGACCTAACATAATCGCGTGGTGTGCTTTCGCCGTAAAGCCTTTTTGAAATCGGACACTGTGGTTGGATGAACAAGACGTTTATCTTTAAAATGGTGTATAATACTTGTAAGTTTCAGGAATTTTAATTATGGGATTTCTGTTGTTTTGAATTTGGCGCCCTGCAATTTCACTTGCTGTTGTTGAGGTGGGACGCTACCGTCCCACTGGTGAAAGAGAGGTTAAGGTAACCTGCCTAAATGACTACCGACCCGTAGCACTCACGTCTGTAGCCATGAAGTGCTTTGAAAGGCTGGTCATGGCTCACATTAACACCATTATCCCAGAAACCCTAGACCCACTCCAATTTGCATACATCCCCAACAGATCCACAGATGATGCAATCTCTATTGCACTCCACACTACCCTTTCCCACCTGGACAAAAGGAACTACCTATGTAAGAATGCTATTCATTGACTACAGCTCAGCGTTCAACACCATAGTGCCCTCAAAAATCATCAATAAGCTAAGGACCCTGGGACTAAACACCTCCCTCTTCAATTGGATCCTGGACTTCCTGACGGGCCACCCCCAGGTGGTAAGGGTAGTTAATAACACATCTGCCACGCTGATCCTCAACACAGGGGCCCCTCTCGGGTGCGTGCTCAGTCCCCTCCTGTACTCCCTGTTCACGCATGACTGCACGGCCAGGCACGACTCCAACACCATCATTACGTTTGCCAATGACACAACCGTGGTAGGCCTGATCACTAACAACAACGAGACAGCCTATAGGGAGGAGGTCAGAGACCTGGTCATGTGGTGCCAGGACAACAATCTCTCCCTAAACGTGATCAAGACAAAGGAGATGATTGTGGACTACAGGAAAAGAGGACTGAGCACACCCCCATTCTCATCGACGGGGCTGCAGTGGAGCAGGTTGAGAGCTTCAAGTTCCTTGGTGTCCACATCACCAACAAACTAACATGGTCCAAGCACACCAAGACAGTCGTGAAGAGGGCACGACAAAACCTATTCCCCCTCAAGAGACTGAAAAGATTTGGCATGGGTCCTCAGATCCTCAAAAGGTTCTACAGCTGCACCATCGAGAGCATCCTGACTGTTTGCATCACTGCCTGGTATGGCAACTGCTCGGCCTCTGTCCGCAAGGCACTACAGAGGGTAGTGCGTACTGGGGCCAAGCTTCCTGCCATCTAGGACCTCTATACCGGGCGGTGTTAGAGCAAGGCCCTATAAATTGTTAAAGACTCCAGCCATGCTAGTCATAGACTGTTCTCTCTGCTACCGCATGGCAAGCGGTACCGGAGCGCCAAGTCTGGGTCCAAGAGGCTTCTAAACAGCTTCTACCCAAGCCATAAGACTCCTGAATATCTAATCAAATGGCTACTGTTAAAGGAATTTAATTCCTATATTTATCAACCAATTCAATTAAAACACTCTGCCCATAAATAAGAATTTGTAAGATAATTATCAGCATTAAATGGACAGAAACCAGTCTTAAAATCAATCAATCAATAGCGTTTATTCTCGAGAGTACTGATCATAATACATTTTACATCAGGTTATATAATAAAGATGATGTCATAGGTTTTAATGTCCATCCTCCTCTCGGATACAATGCCAGTACAGTTAGCGTTCTCATTACTGTCTGCCACCTGTTTACCTATCTGCAACCAACCCAAGGTCTTTCCCCTCCCTGGGTAGAGACATCATTCTAGCCTGTCTGAAGATAAACCCATTCTTTCTAACAAGGAACACATAACATTCAACATTATGATTATAATAAGATTCATTCTTACAGTAATATAGTAGTATTCTGTTTAGTTATAATTCTAAGTCAAATGTATACATATTTTAGTCATTAAACACAAAAATCCCGTAACACTACCCAGACTATTTGTATTGCCCCCTCCCCCCTCTCCCCCTCTTTTACAACGCTGCTATTCTCTGTTGTTATCATCTATGCATAGTCACATTAATAACTCTACCTACATGTACATATTACCTCAACTAACCGGTGCCGCCGCATATTAATTGTGTACCGGTACCCCCCTGTATATAGTCTCGCTATTATTATTTTACTGCTGCTCTTTAATTACTTGTTACTTTTATTTCATATTCTTAAACGTATTTTTATTTTATTTAAACTGCATTGTTGGTTAGGGGCTCGTAAGTAAGCGTTTCACTGTAAGGTCTACACCTGTTCGGTGCATGTGTCTAATAAAATTTGATTTGACCATCCAGTTGCTGAACAGGATAGGTAAATTTGCCCTATATCCATGCAGTACATGAGGACGCACACAGTGCACTGCACAGTGCTTGCTTTGTAAGTAAGCTAGGTGTGAATCTATCTTGTGATTAAACAGACTTTTTGAAGGTTATTTTACTGATTTAAAGATCATGGACTGTTTCCCTGTGTATATTCGGATACGTTTTATTAGATTTAAATAATGTTTCAATATCTCAGTATCTTTAGAGTATCCTGTGAAGCAGGTCAAAGTGCTCTATGGTCAGGAGGAGAGCAGCTTCTTGAAGATTTTGGGGGAAACATTCCCCCAGATGAATCCAAATGTAGAGGCCTTTAAGACAAGACAGAAGGAGGAGGCTCGTTCCAACTGCAATCAAATCAGCTGGGCTAGGGAGGTCTGCCCTGTACTTAAGATTGAAGGTATTTGATATTTTATGTGTCAGAGAGAGGTAGATTGAGCTTTATTATGTCATGTGATAAATGCCAGAGGTAATGAATTAATTTGAAAAAAAAACTGGATTTCCCTCTGTATACAAAAGTAATAAAGTAATTGAGTAACTAGTGATTTCTTGTATTTTTATGAAAATGGAAACAAAGGGAGGAGACAACCTCGGAGGCAGAGATGCTTCAGTGACACTAGAGGTTTGGAATGTTACATGACCTTTTCCACTTTTATCATCAAATTATAAAGTATAATATTAGTTATAGGATTCTCCTTGTAATTTAACAATCCCAATGGCTTTGTTTACATTACTGTCCCTGTATTGATTTCAGTCTCTAGAGGAAATGTGGGAGATACGGCGTCTTCAAGACGAGGCCTACCATCTCTCTCTGGATGCAGACCAGGAGAACGTATATACAGTGGGGCAAAAAAGTATTTAGTCAGCCACCAATTGTGCAAGTTCTCCCACTTAAAAAGATGAGATAGGCCTGTAATTTTCATCATAGGTACACTTCAACTATGACAGACAAAATGAGAAAAAAAATCCAGAAAATCACATTGTAGGATTTTTTATGAATTTATTTGCAAATTATGGTGGAAACTAAGTATTTGGTCACCTACAAACAAGCAAGATTTCTGGCTCTCACAGACCTGTAACTTCTTCTTTAAGAGGCTCCTCTGTCCTCCACTCGTTACCTGTATTAATGGCACCTGTTTGAC
Organism: Salvelinus namaycush; assembly: GCF_016432855.1. Classification (NCBI taxonomy): domain Eukaryota; kingdom Metazoa; phylum Chordata; class Actinopteri; order Salmoniformes; family Salmonidae; genus Salvelinus; species Salvelinus namaycush. Next base: position 27,153,918 of record NC_052332.1, read on the forward strand.
CCTGTTATCAGTATAAAAGACACCTGTCCACAACCTCAAACAGTCACACTCCAAACTCCACTATGGCCAAGACCAAAGAGCTGTCAAAGGACACCAGAAACAAAATTGTAGACCTGCACCAGGCTGGGAAGACTGAATCTGCAATATGTAAGCAGCTTGGTTAAAGAAATCAACTGTGGGAGCAATTATTAGGAAATGGAAGACATACAAGACCACTGATAATCTCCCTCGATCTGGGGCTCCACGCAAGATCTCACCCCGTGGGGTCAAAATGATCACAAGAACGGTGAGCAAAAATCCCAGAACCACACGGGGGGACCTAGTGAATGACCTGCAGAGAGCTGGGACCAAAGTAACAAAGCCTACCATCAGTAACACACTACGCCGCCAGGGACTCAAATCCTGCAGTGCCAGACGTGTCCCCCTGCTTAAGCCAGTACATGTCCAGGCCCGTCTGAAGTTTGCTAGAGAGCATTTGGATGATCCAGAAGAAGATTGGGAGAATGTCATATGGTCAGATGAAACCAAAATATAACTTTTTGGTAAAAACTCAACTCGTTGTGTTTGGAGGACAAAGAATGCTGAATTGCATCCAAAGAACACCATACCTACTGTGAAGCATGGGGGTGGAAACATCATGCTTTGTGGCTGTTTTTCTGCAAAGGGACCAGGACGACTGATCCGTGTAAAGGAAAGAATGAATGGGGCCATGTATCGTGAGATTTTGAGTGAAAACCTCCTTCCATCAGCAAGGGCATTGAAGATGAAACGTGGCTGGGTCTTTCAGCATGACAATGATCCCAAACACACCGCCCGGGCAACGAAGGAGTGGCTTCATAAGAAGCATTTCAAGGTCCTGGAGTGGCCTAGCCAGTTTCCAGATCTCAACCCCATAGAAAATCTTTGGAGGGAGTTGAAAGTCTGTGTTGCCCAGCAACAGCCACAAAACATCACTGCTCTAGAGGAGATCTGCATGGAGGAATGGGCCAAAATACCAGCAACAGTGTGTGAAAACCTTGTGAAGACTTACAGAAAACGTTTGACCTCTGTCATTGCCAACAAAGGGTATATAACAAAGTATTGAGATTGAAAAAGTAAAAGTATTGAGTATTGACCAAATACTTATTTTCCACCATAATTTGCAAATAAATTCATTAAAAATCCTACAATGTGATTTTCTGGAATTTTTTTTCTCATTTTGTCTGTCCTAGTTGAAGTGTACCTATGATGAAAATTACAGGCCTCTCTCATCTTTTTAAGTAGGAGAACTTGCACAATTGGTGGCTGACTAAATACTTTTTTGCCCCACTGTATATAATGTAGCTTAGTAAATCTGTTCAAATCACACATCATTAACACTCCAACAGGAATCACTTACATTTTCATACACAAAATAGATAAATTCAATACTTATTTTTGCCACAGGAGATAAAACGTTGTCGCTTTGAGGAGTGGGAGAGCAGGCGGGGGAAGTTAAGGGATTTCACCAAGTTGATATCATCTATTTACTATGTAGGGGATAAACGCAGACGTTCTGTACATTACCTTGAAAATAATGGACGATGCAGCGGGACTAGGCCAAGGTAATGTACAGAAAGGAAGCGTTTATCCCGCTTATACCAAAGTTGACAAAGAAAATAATACTTAAGCACACATTTATCGGCAGAAATCCTGCTGCTTTTTGCTGCTACTGCTACTATGTGCCGGCTTCTTGCTCCCACCACCACCCCAGCCTTCACCTGTTAGGTTCTGTATTCCTGCCGAGGGCATTGGTATAGCTTACCGCACTCACTGCCTGTAGGCTATTTTATATTGATGCTTTGCTTGGGTAGTGAGCTACCCTTAAGGAGCAGAGCCTATATCGCCAAGACTTGCATTATTCATTGCTTAATAAATAGTTAAACGTATTTCTAAGTGCAGTTTTTTTTTTACTGGTTTTAATGGCCTTTCTAGAATTCAACAATGCTGTGGTATAAATATATTTATAACTTAACACTAACAGTAATGCATATTGTAGTCGATAGAGGAGACAAGACAGAGGGTGGTCTCTCATCCAGAGCTGCCTGATGGAGTGCCCTTTAAGATCAAATACCCGGATGGGAGGGAGCGGATTAGGAGATTTTGGTTCTCTGAATCCATTCAGGTAAATCATTCATTCACTTGTTGTTAAACTCAGTACTTTAAATGTACATTTCAGGCTGAATTACAATTGTTAAAACCTTTTCTCAATAGGGGGGTGCTGTTTTCACTTTGTAAAAATTCGTTCACAAATTAAACTGCCTCGTACTCAATTCTTGCTCGTACAATATGCATATTATTATTACTATTGGATAGAAAACACTCTCTAGTTTCTAAAACCGTTTGAATTATATCTGTGAGTAAAACAGAACTCATTTTGCAGCAAACTTCCTTTCAGGAAGTGAGAAATCTGAAATCGGGGGCTCTGTTCCAGGGTCAGTTTATTAATTTGCATGTAATCTATGGGTCTACATGCACTGCATACGCCTTCCCCTAGATGTCAGTAAGCAGTGAGAATTGGAATGGTGTGTCTAGGTAGATCTGAGGCCGTTTAACTTCTTCTCAATAGGGGGTGCTGTTTGCACTTTGTAATAATTTCGTTCCCAAATTAAACTGCCTCGTACTCAATTCTTGCTCGTACAATATGCATATTATTATTACTATTGGATAGAAAACACTCTCTAGTTTCTAAAACCGTTTGAATTATATCTGTGAGTTAAACAGAACTCGAGTTAGAGCATTTTTCCTATGAGGATGTGAGAATGCAGAATTATGCAAGCTGTTCCCAGGTCAGTTTATTAATTTGCCTGTCTTCTATTGGTTGAGATGCACTGCATACGCCTTCCCCTGGATGTCAGCGAATAGTGAGATTTGAAATGGAGTCTCTAGGCAGATCTGAGAGGTTATAAATAGCTTGGGAACGAAGGGTCCTGTCTTTGTTCACTTCGCTCTGACGCAGGAAGGACCTTGGCATGTCGTAGTAGAAAGCTCCGGTTATAGCTCTTAGATATATCCGGCTCTGTTTTTATTCGATATAGCTGTTAAAGACATCATAATGTTGTTATTTTAAACCGAGTTATATCAGTTTATGTCAGTATATTGCGATTTTCGGATATTTATTAGTGTTGCGTTCTAGGGAGTTGGTGATGTCTGGCCCACATGGCTAATGTTTACTGCTAATTGCAACGTTGAAGACTACATTCTACAACCGAGCAACGATTCTTTTGGACAAAGGACAACTTTCCCAAGATTCTGATGCAAGCACATCAAAAAGTAAGAACTATTTATGCTGTTAATTCGTTGTTCTGTTGAAAAATGTAAAATGCATAATCCGCCATTAATTTCCGTGCGGTCTCGCTTTAACGCACGCTGTATGTCGTAGTAACGTTAATTTTAAAAATGTGACACAGCGATTGCATTAAGAACTAATGTATCTTTCATTTGCTGTCCAACCTGTATTTTTTAGTCAAGTTTATGATTAGTTATCGATTAGAATAGGTGCCTCTCCCAAGATTTCCTGACATTTTCTTTGCAGCTTGGCTACTTTTCTCATTGTATAACCACGATTTGTGCCGCTAAATATGCAAATTTTCGAACAAACTCTATATGTATTGTGTAATATGATGTTATAGGACTGTCATCTGAAGAATTCTGAGCAGGTCAGTGAAAAAATTAATATCTTTTGCTGGGTTATACGTTATCGCTATTGTTGGCTTGAATCAATGCTGTTGTGTGGTTTGCTATTGTGGTAAGCTAATATAATGCTATATTGTGTTTTCGCTGTAAAACACTTAAAAAATCTGAAATATTGGCTGGATTCACAAGATGTTTGTCTTTCATTTGCTGTACGCTGTGTATTTTTCATAAATGTTTTATGATGAGTATTTAGGTAATTCACGTTGCTCTCTGTAGTTATTCTAGTCGCTTTGGTGAGAGTTGTGATGGTGGCTGCAATGGTAAACTATGATTTATACCTGAAATATGCACATTTTTCTAACAAAACATATGCTATACAATAAATATGTTATCAGACTGTCATCTGATGAAGTTGTTTCTTGGTTAGTGGCTATTTATATCTTTATTTGGTCGAATTTGTGATAGCTACCTATGCAGGAAAAAAATGGTGGAGTAAAAAAAGTGGTGTCTTTTGCTAACGTGGTTAGCTAATAGATTTACATATTGTGTCTTCCCTGTAAAACATTTTAAAAATCAGAAATGATGGCTGGATTCACAAGATGTGTATCTTTCATCTGGTGTCTTGGACTTGTGATTTAATGATATTTAGATGCTAGTATTTACTTGTGACGCTATGCTAGGCTATGCTAGTCAGCTTTTTTACTGATGGGGGTGCTCCCGGATCCGGGATTGTGTGGAAGTAGAGGATAAAAGCTCTTGGAACCGGGTGTGCAGTCTTTTCAACGTTCGTCATGACGCAAGACAGACCTCAGGATTGCATTCTGAAAAGCTCTCGTTATAGGCGTTAGATATATCCGGCTCTGATTTTATTCGATATAGGTGTTAAAAACATCATAATGTAGTTATTTTAAACCGAGTTATATCAGTTTATATCAGTATATTGCGATTTTCGGTATTTCATTTGTGCTGCGTTATAGTGAGTTGGACACGTCTTCGCCACATGGCTAATGTTTGCTGCTAATTCCAAAGTTGAAGACGACAATCTACAACCGAGCAACGATTCTTCTGGACAAAGGACAACTTGCACAAGATTCTGATGGAAGCTCATCAAATAGTAAGAACTATTTATGATGTTAATTCGTTGTTCTGTTGAAAAATGTTAAACTATTATTCCGCCATTAATTTCGGTGCGGTCTCGCTTTAACGCACGCTGTATGTCGTAGTAACGTTAATTTTAAAAATCTAACACAGCGGTTGCATTAAGAACTAATGTATCTTTCATTTGCTGTCCAACCTGTATTTTTTTGTCAAGTTTATGATTAGTTACTGATTAGATTAGGTGCCTCTCCCAAGATTTTTCCCGACATTTTGTTTGCAGCTTGGCTACTATTCTCATTGTATAACCACGATTTGTGCCGCTAAATATGCACATTTTCGAACAAACCATATATGTATTGTGTAATATGATGTTATAGGACTGTCATCTGATGAAGTTTTGAGAAGGTTAGTGAAAAATGTAATATCTTTTGCTGGTTTATTCGCTATCGCTAATGTGCATGAATCAATGCTGCTGTGTGGTTGGCTATTGTAGTAAGCTAATATAATGCTATATTGTGTTTTCGCTGTAAAACACTTAAAAAATCTGAAATATTGGCTGGATTCACAAGATCTTTGTCTTTCATTTGCTGTACACTGTGTATTTTTCATAAATGTTTTATGATGAGTATTTAGTTAATTCACGTTGCTCTCTGTAGTTATTCTAGTTGCTTTGGTGAGAGTTGTGATGGTGGCTGCAATGTAAAAATATGATTTATACCTGAAATATGCACATTTTTCGAACAAAACATATGCTATACAATAAATATGTTATCAGACTGTCATCTGATGAAGTTGTTTCTTGGTTAGTGACTATTTATATCTTTATTTGGTCGAATTTGTGATAGCTACCTATGCAGTAAAAAAATGGTGGGGAAAAAAAGTTGTGTCTTTTGCTATCGTGGTTAGCTAATAGAAATACATATTGTGTCTTCCCTGTAAAACATTTTAAAAATCAGAAATGATGGCTGGATTCACAAGATGTGTATCTTTCATCTGGTGTCTTGGACTTGTGATTTCATGATATTTAGATGCTAGTATTTACTTGTGGCGCTATGCTAGGCTATGCTAGTCAGCTTTTTTACTGATGAGGGTGCTCCCGGATCCGGGATTGGGACCAACTAGAAGTTAATGTAGGTCTTTTGTTATATAGATGATGTTTGATTTTGTGGGGGATGATGATGCATCGAGTGAGGTTTTTACCCTCCAGGCAGCAGTGGGCTTCGCAACCCTGAAGAGCACGATTAACGGGTCATTGGAGGAACATGACATTCGGAAGTCCACAACACTGTATGTGTTGTGGTTGTTTGTGGAGGATGTGCAGGTGACTAGCATGACACTACTTAATAATAATATATTTGATGTTCGTATGGAACTACAGTTGAACTACAGTTGAACTAAAAGTTATAACTTTTGTGAGTGGTGGTTTCTGTTCATTTACAGGCAATCCTATCGCCTCACCTCTCACCTATCCTCTCTTCTCACCTTTCCCCTCTCTTCACCTCTCGCCAGCCTCTTCTCCTCTCCACCTTCATCAAACTTTCCTTCTTATCACCCCTCACCCTTAACGTCCTCACTCTTTCCTTCTTTTCTCCCCTCATCCTTAACATCCTCACTCTTTCCTTCTTATCACCCCTTACCCTTAACGTCCTCACTCTTTCCTTCTTGTCACCCCTCACCCTTAACGTCCTCACTCTTTCCTTCTTTTCTCCCCTCACCCTTAACGTCCTCACTCTTTCCTTCTTGTCACCCCTCACCCTTAACGTCCTCACTCTTTCCTTCTTTTCTCCCCTCATCCTTAACATCCTCACTCTTTCCTTCTTATCACCCCTCACCCTTAACGTCCTCACTCTTTCCTTCTTGTCACCCCTCACCCTTAACGTCCTCACTCTTTCCTTCTTTTCTCCCCTCATCCTTAACATCCTCACTCTTTCCTTCTTTTCACCCCTCACCCTTAACGTCCTCACTCTTTCCTTCTTTTCACCCCTCACCCTTAATAACGTCCTCACTCTTTCCTTCTTTTCTCCCCTCATCCTTAACATCCTCACTCTTTCCTTCTTTTCACCCCTCACCCTTAACGTCCTCACTCTTTCCTTCTTTTCACCCCTCACCCTTAACATCCTCACTCTTTCCTTCTTTTCACCCCTCACCCTTAACGTCCTCACTCTTTCCTTCTTTTCACCCCTCATCCTTAACGTCCTCACTCTTTCCTTCTTTTCTCCCCTCATCCTTAACATCCTCACTCTTTCCTTCTTTTCACCCCTCACCCTTAACGTCCTCACTCTTTCCTTCTTTTCTCCCCTCATCCTTAACATCCTCACTCTTTCCTTCTTTTCACCCCTCACCCTTAACGTCCTCACTCTTTCCTTCTTTTCTCCCCTCATCCTTAACATCCTCACTCTTTCCTTCTTTTCTCCCCTCATCCTTAACATCCTCACTCTTTCCTTCTTTTCTCCCCTCATCCTTAACATCCTCACTCTTTCCTTCTTATCATCCCTCACCCTTAACGTCCTCACTCTTTCCTTCTTTTCTCCCCTCATCCTTAACATCCTCACTCTTTCCTTCTTTTCACCCCTCACCCTTAACGTCCTCACTCTTTCCTTCTTTTCTCCCCTCATCCTTAACATCCTCACTCTTTCCTTCTTTTCACCCCTCACCCTTAACGTCCTCACTCTTTCCTTCTTTTCTACCCTCATCCTTAACATCCTCACTCTTTCCTTCTTTTCACCCCTCACCCTTAACGTCCTCACTCTTTCCTTCTTTTCACCCCTCACCCTTAACGTCCTCACTCTTTCCTTCTTATCACCCCTCACCCTTAACGTCCTCACTCTTTCCTTCTTTTCTCCCCTCACCCTTAACGTCCTCACTCTTTCCTTCTTTTCTCCCCTCATCCTTAACATCCTCACTCTTTCCTTCTTTTCACCCCTCACCCTTAACGTCCTCACTCTTAACTTCTTTTCTCCCCTCACCCTTAACGTCCTCACTCTTTCCTTCTTTTCTCCCCTCATCCTTAACATCCTCACTCTTTCCTTCTTTTCACCCCTCATCCTTAACATCCTCACTCTTTCCTTCTTTTCACCCCTCACCCTTAACATCCTCACTCTTTCCTTCTTATCACCCCTCACCCTTGACGTCCTCACTCTTTCCTTCTTTTCTCCCCTCATCCTTAACATCCTCACTCTTTCCTTCTTTTCACCCCTCACCCTTAACGTCCTCACTCTTTCCTTCTTATCACCCCTCACCCTTAACGTCCTCACTCTTTCCTTCTTTTCTCCCCTCACCCTTAACATCCTCACTCTTTTCTTCTTATCACCCCTCACCTACTTTCTCTCTCACCTTCACCTCCCTCATCTCCATCATCAGATCCAGAGACGAAGTGAGTTTTTTTTAAGAGCATTTGTATATAAAACAAAATGTAGTATTTAAAACCTCAATGTCAGAGTATTTTCCGTGAGGATCAACCCTTATTCAATTTGTCATACATTTTGAATGACACTCCCCCCCCCTAGAACAGACCTACAGTTGTAGTTGGAAGTTTACATACACTTATAGGTTGGAGTCATTAAAACTTGTTTTACAACCACTCCACAAATTTCTTGTTAACAAACTATAGCTTTGGCAAGTCCGTTAGGACATCCACTTGGTGCATGACAAAAGTAATTTTTCCAACAATTGTTTACAGGCAGATTATTTCACTTATAACTCACTGTATCACAATTCCAGTGGGTCAGAAGTTTACATACACTAAGTTTACATACAATAAGCCTTTAAACAGCTTGGGAAATTCCAGAAAATTATGTCATGGCTTTAGAAGCTTCTGATAGGCTAATTGACATAATTTGCGTCAATTGGAGGTATTGTATTTCAAGGCCTACCTTCAAACTCAGTGCCTCTTTGCTTGACATAATGGGAAAATCAAAAGAAATCAGCCAAGACCTCAGAAAAAGAATTGTAGACCTCCACAAGTCTGGTTCATCCTTGGGAGCAATTTCCAAACGCCTGAAGGTACCACGTTCATCTGTACAAACAATAGTACGCACGTATAAACACCATGGGACCACGCAGCTGTCATACCGCTCAGGAAGGAGACGCGTTCTGTCTTCTAGAGATGAACATACTTTGGTGCGAAAAGTGCAAATCAATCCCAGAACAACAGCAAAGGACCTTGTGAAGATGCTGGAGGAAACAGGTAAAAAAGTATCTATATCCACAGCAAAACAAGTCCTATATCAACATAACCTGAAAGGTCACTCAGCAAGAAATAAGCCACTGCTCCAAAACCGCCATAAAAAAGACAGACTACGGTTTGCAACTGCACATGTGGACAAAGATCATACTTTTTGGAGAAATGTCCTCTGGTCTGATGAAAGAAAAATATAATTGTTTGGCCATAATGACCATCCTTATGTTTGGAGGAAAAAGGGGGAAGCTTGCAAGCCGAAGAACACCATCCCAACCGTGAAGCACGGGGGTGGCAGCATCATGTTTGGGGGGTGCTTTGCTGCAGGAGGGACTGGTGCACTTCACAATATAGATGGCATCATGAGGCAGGAAAATTACGTGGATATATTGAAGCAACATCTCAAGACAACAGTCAGGAAGTTAAAGCTAGAACGCAAATGGGTCTTCCAAATGGACAATGACTCCAAGCATACTTCCAAATGGGTGGCAAAATGGCTTAAGGATAACAAGGTCAAGGTATTGGAGTGGCCATCACAAAGCCCTGACGTCAATCCTATAGAAGATTTGTGGGCAGAACTGAAAAAGTGTGAGCGAGCAAGGAGGCCTACAAACCTGACTCAGTTAAACCAGCTCTGTTTTATTTTATTTATTTAACCTTTATTTAACCAGGAAGGGCTCATTGAGATTTAAAATCTATTTTTCAAGAGCGTCCTGGCCAAGATAGGCAGCACCAAGTCATTACAAAATTTACAGACAGACAACATGAAAAACTACAAGTAATCTAGTAAAAACATTGAATTCACAAGAGTATAACAAAATCAAAAACAGCAAATTAAAAACATTGACAGGTCAGGGAATCAGCCTCAAAATCCTTCATCAGTGATTTAAAAACACCAATCGGGACAAGTTCTTCCAGTTTAAAATGATTTTGTAAGGTGTTCCAAGACGATGGCGCAGAGTACATAAAATACCTTTTACCAAATTCAGTTCAGACATTTGGAACAGTTAGCAGGATAAAGTCCAGCGAACGAAGAGAGTACCCACCACATTTCTGAACAATAAAAATGCCCAAATAAAAAGGTAGTAAACCCAAAATAGCTTTGTAAATAAAAGTATACCAGTGACTGAGCCTACGAGTGACTAGAGAAGGCCAGCCAACCCTGGTATGCAAAGTGCAGTGGTGCGTAAGGGTTTTGCAGTTTAAAATAAATCTCAAAGTGCCATGGTAAAGAGTGTCAATTGATCTCAAACACTGAGCGGAAGCATTCATATATAAAATATCCCCATAGTCTAGTAAAGGCATAAATGTAAATCTAGTAAAGGCATAAATGTAGAAAAATAGGCCTTATTCCTAAAATAAAATCCCAATTTCAGCTTAAATTTTTTTGTAAGTTGTTGAATATGCAATTTAAAAGAGAGGCCGTCATCATTTAGAATTTCAAGATATTTATATGAGGTTACAACCTCAATCTCCTTGCCCTGACAGGTAGTAATAGGTGAAAGGTTCAGAGGTCTATTTCTTGCATTAGAAAACACCATTAGTTTAGTTTTGTCAGTATTGAGGATAAGCTTCAATTGACACAAGGTATGTTGAACAGTATAAAAAGCATTTTGCAAGTTCTGGAAAGCTTTTGTAAGAGACGAGTCACAACAGTAAATAACAGTATCATCAGCATAAAAATGAAGTTGTGCATTTTGGACATTTTTGTCTAAATCATTTATATAAATAGTGAATAAGAGAGGACCAAGTACATAGCTTTGGGGCACACCATTAAGGACAGACAATTTAAACTTCTTGTCAATATGGGGGCGCTGTTTCCACTTTGGAAAAAATCGTGCCCAAATTAAACTGCCTCGTACTCTATTCTAGATTGTACAATATGCATATTATTATTACTATTGGATAGAAAACACTCTCAAGTTTCTAAAACTGTTTGAATTATATCTGTGAGTAAAACAGAACTCATTTTGCAGCAAACTTCCAGACAGGAAGTGAAAAATCTGAAAACGATGCTCTGTTCCAGGGCTTGCCTATTGAATTGCTGTCACGTTCCTGACCTGTTTTCTGTTGTTTGGTATGTGTTTAATTGGTCAGGGCGTGAGTTTTGGGTGGGTAGTCTATGTTATGTGTTTTCTATGTTGGGTTAATGGGTTGCCTGGTATGGCTCTCAATTAGAGGCAGGTGTTTGGCGTTTCCTCTGATTGAGAGTCATATTAAGGTAGGTTGTTTCACATTGTTTGTTGTGGGTGGTTGTCTTCCGTGTCAGTACATGTTACCACACGGGACTGTTTCGGTTTGTCTGTTCCTGTTCGTGTGTTCTTCGTTTCATGTAAGTTCGTAAGTTTAGGTCTGTTTAGTTCGTTTTGTTATTTTGTATTTCTAAAGTGTTATTTCGTGTTTCGTCGTTTTTGTTTAATAAATCATTATGAATTCACACCCCGCTGCACTTTGGTCCAATCCTTGCTACTCCTCTTCGGATGAAGAGAAGGAGGAAGCCCGTTACAGAACCACCCAACCAAACCCGGATCAAGCAGCGGGTTAACGGACAGCGCACAAAGCAGGATTTCTGGTCTTGGGAGGAAATCATGGAAGGAAAAGGACCATGGGCTAAAGTTGGAGTGAATCGCCGCCCATGGGAACAGCTGGAGGCAGCTCGGAGAGCGGAGGAAACCGGAGAGAGGAACCGGCGTTATGAGGGGACGCGTCTAGCACGGAAGCCTGAAAAGCCCGCAAGTACAACCCAAAAATTTCTTGGGGGGGGGCTAAGAGGTAGTGGGTCTAGGGCAGGTAGGAGACCTGGGCCCACTTCCCAGGCTAACCGTGGAGAGCGGGAGTACGGGCAGACACCGTGTTACGCAGTAGAGCGCACGGTGTCTCCTGTACGTGTGCATAGCCCGGTGCGGGTTATTCCACCTCCCCGCACTGGTAGGGCTAGATTGAGCATTGAGCCAAGTGCCATGAAGCCGGCTCTACATATCTGGCCACCAGTACGTCTCCTTGGGCCGGCTTACATGGCACCAGCCTTACGCATGGTGTCCCCGATTCGCCTACATAGCCCGGTGCGGGTTATTCCACCTCCCCGCACTGGTCAGGCGACGGGGAGCATACAACCAGGTAAGTTTGGGCAGGTTCAGTGCTCAAGGGAGCCAGTACGCCTACACGGTCCGGTATATCCGGCGCCACCTTCCCGCCCCAGCTCAGTACCACCAGTGCCTGCACCACGCACCAAGCCTCATGTGCGTCCTCAGAGCCCTGTACGCACTGTTCCTCCTCCACGCACTCTCCCTGTGGTGCGTGTCTCAAGCTCAGTGCCTCCAGTTTCGGCACCACGCATCAAGCCTCCTGTGTGTCTCCAGAGCCCTGTACGCACTGTTCCTTCTCCCCGCACTCGCCCTGAGGTGCGTGCCCTCAGCCCGGTACCTCCAGTTCCGGTACCACGCACCAGTCCTATAGTGCGCATCGAGAGTCCAGTGTGCCCTGTTCCTGCTCCCCGCACTAGCCTTGAGGTGCGTGTCTCCAGTCCGGTACCACCAGTTCCGGCACCACGCACCAGGCCTACTGTGCGCCTCAGCAGGTCAGAGTCGGCTGTCTGCCCAACGCCGTCTGAGCCATCCGTCTGCCCAGCGCCTTCTGAGCCATCTGTCTGCCCAGCGCCGTCTGAGCCATCCGTCTGCCCAGCGCCGTCTGAGCCATCCGTCTGCCCAGCGCCTTCTGAGCCATCCGTCTGCCCAGCGCCTTCTGAGCCATCCGTCTGCCCAGCGCCTTCTGAGCCATCCGTCTGCCCAGCGCCTTCTGAGCCATCCGTCTGCCCAGCGCCTTCTGAGCCATCCGTCTGCCACGAGCCATTAGAGCCGCCCGTCTGTCCCGAGCCATTAGAGCCGTCCGTCAGTCAGGAGCCGCTAGAGCCGTCCGTCAGTCAGGAGCTGCCAGAGCCGCCAGCCAGTCAGGAGCTGCCAGAGCCGCCATCCAGTCAGAAGCTGCCAGAGCCGCCAGCCAGTCAGGAGCTGCCAGAGCCGCCAGCCAGTCAGGAGTTGCCAGAGTCGCCAGCCAGTCAGGAGCTGCCAGAACCGCCAGCCAGTCAGGAGCTGCCAGAGCTGCCCTCCAGTCATGAGCTGCCCTCCAGTCATGAGCTGCCCTCCAGTCATGAGCTGCCCTCCAGTCATGAGCTGCCCTACAGTCATGAGCTGCCCTCCAGTCATGAGCTGCCACTCAGTCCGGAGCTGCCACTCAGTCCGGAGCTGCCACTCAGTCCGGAGCTGCCACTCAGTCCGGAGCTGCCACCCAGTCCGGAGCTGCCACCCAGTCCGGAGCTGCCACTCAGTCCGGAGCTGCCATTAGTACAGAGTTGTCCCTCTGTCCTAAGCTACCTCTCTGTCCGGAGCTACCTCTCTGTCCGGAGCTACCTCTCTGTCCTGAGCTACCTCTCTGTCCTGAGCTACCTCTCTGTCCTGAGCTACCTCTCTGTCCTGAGCTACCTCTCTGTCCTGAGCTGTCTCCTCTATGTAGGAGGGGCCTTAGTGAAGGTTCCTGGACCATGGTCGGGGGCGAGGGTCGTCACTCAAAGGACGAGAAGGAGAGGGACAAAGACAGTGGTGGAGTGGTGTCCTCGTCCACCGCCGGAGCCGCCACCGCGGACAGATGCCCACCCAGACCCTCCCCTTGAGTTGTAGGGGTGCGCCCGGAGTTCGCACCTTGAGGGGGGGGGGGTTCTGTCACGTTCCTGACCTGTTTTCTGTTGTTTGGTATGTGTTTAATTGGTCAGGGCGTGAGTTTTGGGTGGGTAGTCTATGTTATGTGTTTTCTATGTTGGGTTAATGGGTTGCCTGGTATGGCTCTCAATTAGAGGCAGGTGTTTGGCGTTTCCTCTGATTGAGAGTCATATTAAGGTAGGTTGTTTCACATTGTTTGTTGTGGGTGGTTGTCTTCCGTGTCAGTACATGTTACCACACGGGACTGTTTCGGTTTGTCTGTTCCTGTTCGTGTGTTCTTCGTTTCATGTAAGTTCGTAAGTTTAGGTCTGTTTAGTTCGTTTTGTTATTTTGTATTTCTAAAGTGTTATTTCGTGTTTCGTCGTTTTTGTTTAATAAATCATTATGAATTCACACCCCGCTGCACTTTGGTCCAATCCTTGCTACTCCTCTTCGGATGAAGAGAAGGAGGAAGCCCGTTACAATTGCCTTATATTTATGGATATGCATGCACTGCATACGCCTTCCACTAGATGTCAACAGGCAGTGGAAGGTGGAATGGGGTGTCTAGCTTGATCTGGGGTCGAACAAGAGCTCTTGGAATGACGTGTCCAGAATTTCCTTTCTCTACCTAGGCGCGGGAAGCACCTCCATATTGTCTTATGATAAGCGTTCGATATACACAGCTAATATCTCCGGCTTTGTTTTTATTTGATACATATTAGAAAAACATCATAAAGTAGGTTTTTGCAACCGAGTTTCATCAGTTTATTCAACGTTTAATGGGACTTTTGGAGTTTTCCGTTCTCTGCGTCGAGAGAAATTGGGAACGTCATCAACATTGGCTAGCCTTGTGGAGCGAATTAGACAGGAGAGAAGGACATTCTAAAACCAAACAACGATTTATTCTGGACCTAGGACTCCTTGTACAAGATTCTGATGGAAGCTCAGCAAAGGTAAGAACAATTTATGATGTTATTTCGTATTTCTGTGGAAAATGTTTAGTCCTATTATCCGCCCTTTTTGCGGGCGCTGTCTCGCTATAACGTAAGCTGTTTGTTATGGTAAAGTTATTTTAAAAAATCTAACACAGCGGTTTCATTAAGAACTAGTGTATCTTTCATTTGCTGTCCAACATGTATTTTTTAGTAAAGTTTATGATGAGTTCTTTGGTCAGATTAGGTGAGTGTCCAAAATAGCTCCGGACAATTTGGTGAATCGATGCTACATATTCACAATGTATAACCACGGTTTGCAGCTCTAAATATGCACATTTTCGAACAAAACATAAGTGTATTGTATAACCTGATGTTATAAGACTGTCATCTGATGAAGTTGGTCAAGGTTAGTGATTAATTTTATATCTTTTGCTGGTTTTTGCGATCGCTACCTTTTGCTGCTAATAAATGCATTTGTGTGTTTGGCTATTGTGGTAAGCTAATATAATGCTATATTGTGTTTTCGCTGTAAAACACTTAAAAAATCGGAAATATTGGCTGGATTCATGTTTACCTTTCATTTGCTGTACACCATGTATTTTTCATAAATGTTTTATGATGAGTATTTAGGTATTTCACGTTGCTCTCTGTAATTATTCTGGCTGCTTTGGTGATATTTTTGATGGTAGCTGCAATGTAAAACTATGATTTATACCTCAAATATGCACATTTTCGAACAAAACATAAATTTATTGTATAACATGTTATAAGACTGTCATCTGATGAAGTTGTTTCTTGGTTAGTGACTAATTATATCTCTATTTGGTCGGTTTTGTGATAGCTACCTATGCGGTAGAAAAATGGTGAAAATATGCGGTTGAGTCTTTTGCTATTGTGGTTAGCTAATAGAAATACATATTGTGTTTTCGCTGTAAAACATTTTAAAAATCGGAAATGATGGCTGGATTCACAAGATGTTTATCTTTCATTTGCTGTATTGGACTTGTGATTTCATGAAAATTATATTATATGATATCCCTGTCGCGTTAGGCTAGGCTATGCTAGTCAGCTTTTTTGATGAGGAGGATCCCGGATCCGGGAGAGAGAAGCGGTAGAGATTTTTAACAGACATAAGCCCATCAAATTGAGTGCACTGAGTTCTATGAGACAGATAGTTAGCAAACCATGCAACTGCATGCCCCGAAAGACCTACACTCAACAATCTCTGCCTTAGTATAGCATGATCAACTGTATCAAAAGCCTTAGAGAGATCAATAAAAAGTGAGACACAGTGCTGTTTTTTGTCAAGGGCTTCAGTGATATCATTTAAAACCTTCATGGCCGCTGTAATTGTGCTATGCTTCTTCCTGAAGCCCGATTGGTACATTGATAAAATAAAGTTAGTAAATAAAAACTATTTTAGCTGTTCACTTACAAGGGTTTCAAGTATTTTCACCAGGGGTGACAGCTTTGAGATGTCAGGAGGAAGGGGACAAAATTCACCCAACTTATTGTGGGAAGCTTGTGGAAGGCTACCCGAAACGTTTGACCCAAGTTAAACAATTTAAAGGCAATGCTACCAAATACCAATTGAGTGTATGTAAACTTCTGACCCACTGGGAAAGTGAATAATTCTCCCTACTATTATTCTGACATTTCATAAAGTTGTGATCCTAACTGACCTAAGACGGAATTTTTTATAGGATTAAATGTCAGGAATTGTGAAAAACTGAGTTTCAATGTATTTGACTAAGGTGTATGTAAACTTCCGACTTCAACTGTACATGCCATTTTACGTACGCTCTGGATCTGAATGGACCAGGACAACTGCACCATCGCCAACATGATAAATGTCCACAGGGGCAACGTCCTAAACAGCAGTCTGCATGCGTTTCAACGCAAAAACTTTAATGCAGGGGCTAAGATGGACGTTACCTTTGTGGATGTTGAGTCCAAGGTGGAGGGGGCAGTTGACCAATGGTACAATAATATGATATTACAGGCTCCTCATGAGGGACATCGGCCATCTTCGAGGATCCGGAAGGAGTGAAACGATTGTCCCTTGATGTCCATGGTAAGCCTTCTCTTTTCTTTTTGCCCATATTAAGCTTTGATTTTCATGTAAAATACAGAATTTAAGCCAAAACAATGAGTGAAGAGGCTTTTTAATTTGTTGAAGCACCTTTGGCGGTGATTACAGCCTCAAGTCTTCTTAGGTATGAAGCTACATTTGTATTTATTTAATACATTTTAGAATAAGGCTGTAACGTAACAAAGTCTATATACAGTGTGTGCAAATGAGGTAGGATAAGGGAGGTAAGGCAATAAATAGGCCATAGTGGCGAAATAATTACAATATAGCAATTAAACACTGGAGTGATAGATGTGCAGAAGATGAGTGTGCAAGTAGAGATACTGGGGTGCAAAGGAGCTAAATAAATAACAGTATGGGGATGAGGTAGTTGGATGGGCTATTTACAGATGGGCTATGTACAGGTGCAGTGATATGTGAGCTGCTCTGACAGCTGGTGCTTAAAGTTAGTGAGGGAGATATGAGTCTCCAGCTTCAGTGATTTTTGCAGGTTGTTCCCGTCATTCGCAGCAGAGAACTGGAAGGAAAGGCGATCAAAGGAGGAATTGGCTTTGGGGGTGACCAGTGAAATTCCTGCTGGAGCGCGTGCTACGGGTGGGTGCTGCTATGGTGACCAGTGAGCTGAGATAAGGCAGGGCTTTACCTAGCAAAGACTTATAGATGACCTGGAGCCAGTGGGTTTGGCAATGAATATGAAGCGAGGGTCAGCTAAAGAGAGCATACAGGTCGCAGTGGTGGGTAGTATAGGGGACTTTGGTGACAAAACGGATGGCACTGTGATAGACTGCATCCAATTTGCTGAGTAGGGTGTTGGAGGCTATTTTGTAAATGACATCGCCGAAGTCAAGAATCGGTAGGATAGTCAGTTTTACGAGGGTATGTTTGGCAACATGAGTGAAGGATGATTTGTTGCGAAATAGGAAGCTGATTCTAGATTTAATTTTGGATTGGAGATGCTTAATGTGAGTCTGGAAGGAGAGTTTACAGTCTAACCAGACACCTAGGTATTTGTAATTGTCCACATATTCTAAGTCAGAACCGTGCAGAGTAGTGATGGTGGACGGGCGGGCAGGTGTGGGCAGCGATCGGTTGAAGAACATGCATTTAGTTTTACTTGCTTTTAAGAGCAGTTGGAGGCCACAGAAGGAGAGTTGTATGGCATTGAAGCTCGTCTGGAGGTTAGTTAACACAGTGTCCAAAGAAGGGCCAGAAGTATACAGAATGGTGTCGTCTGCGTAGAGGTGGATCAGAGAATCACCAGCAGCAAGAGCGACATCATTGATGTATACAGAGAAAAGAGTCGGCTCGAGAATTGAACCCTGTGGCACCCCCATAGACTGCCAGAGGTCCGGACAAGAGTCAACTTTTTTTCTACGACTACAAATCACTTTCTATGCGTGAGAACTTTTTGTCTTCATGGGCGGCATTTTACTTAAGGCCCTTGCAATATATCGATTTACAAATACAAATCAAAAGGTGTTTGTTTGTGGATAGTGAATTGCATTTGTGGATAGCGATTTACATTCGTGGAATGTGATTTACATTTGTGGATTGGTGATTTACATTTGTGGATTGGTACTTATCTGTACAGATCATGATACACAAATACAAAATGCATGCTGTGAGTTCACAATACATTTGGCATGATATTGATCCCATAGATACGTCTTCCCATCCATTGCATTAGGTGACAGCTCCACTTCGGGGAACTGCACCTTTGTAGTGACTTATCAAATTCCAAATGCATTGATCTAAGAACTAGATCCATTAGTCCAAGGCTCTCCAACCCTGTTCTTGGAGAGCTACCCTCCTGTAGGTTTTCAACCTCAGTTGTAACTAACCTGATTAATTTATTAACCAGGTAATTATTCAAATCAGGTGCGCTAGATTAGGGTTGGAGTGAAGCTCTACAGGAACATGGTTGGAGAGCTCTGCACTAGTCTTCAACCACATTATTCGAGCTGTCACAATGTGTCAACAATGTTATGTTGCTAATTGTAATAGGCTGCTATTAATCACAATTATATAAACAAACAGAATTCAGTATTCTTCACGCTGTTGATTTGTACAATTTGAGACATAGCAATATAGTAAGACATAATATGAAATGTAACAGATACAGATGATGTGCATGTGGTGGTTTCAAAATTATACTATTACTACAGATGGCTAGTTCTATCCATGCTTTACCTGAACGTGATTATCTGCTATTATAGCTAGCTAGTTGATGTTGTTCTAGCAAGCTCACCCAAAGCAGGCTTTTCTCCTCCTCGCTGGTCTACAGACAACATGATCCTGATGTTGTGGCTGTAACATTTAACGGACAATATAACAACAACAAGCTAGATATATGAGACATTTTCAGAAAAAGCAGCTCATATACCAAGCCAATAAAATAAATTAGCAGGAAAAAAATAAGAAAAAAAGGAAGGGAAGCGCTGCTAAGGTACACAATAGTAGGTTTTGGTAGACAGGAGGTGCTCTTTGGTAAAAGGAATATCATTGCATTGGTTCAACATTGACATCTTGTTAGCACATCTCGCCTGGGCACTGCAGCAGCCAGAAGAAGAAACTTAATTGAATCATCTTCCCCACCCCCTCTTGTCTTGATTGTGCAGGAAGCTAGCCTGTTCTCCTCAAAATATTATTAACTAGCAAGCTAGATAACCTTAATAAATGTGTGCAGAGATTTCAGCTTGCATACTAGGAAAAGCCAACCAACTACACACGAAATATACACAGAACAAATAATTATTTTCTAGACAAATGTTAGTCTCAACCAAATGACAAGTACATAGCTAGACATATTGCTCTGATACACAACACAAGACGGATATAGTGCTAGCTAGCTAGATAACCAGCCATGTAATGCCAATAGAAAATAAGCTAGCTAGCATCAGCTTTGTAGCAGTTATGCTATGTGGAAACCCTCCTTTAATTCTTCCCGTCATCTTCCTCACCAACGCCTTGTATTAGTTTTCAAATTCTGTGAATATCATTTAGCTAGCTAGCTATTAATTTTAACACATTTCCTTCCAGACCAGAACTCTGTAACACGTGAAAGCGCGTTCAAGAATGACAACACTTCACCTGATTGGTCGGAAGAACAAGCCCTGACCACCAGAGCTTGTATGTTTCTGTGCTGCTTGCTTATAGCATTTTTTTACAACTGCAAAACTTTTGGCACATGTTTGTCGCAAAATGAGTGCCAAAACTCTGAGCGCAAAGATTCGACATCGGCAAATGTAGTTTTGATTCACAGAAGATTCACCAGTCGCAAATGTATTAAATATTTATTTATTTGTATTTTATTTAACCTTTATTTAACTGAGTATTTAATTTAATGAGTTGTATTAATTCTCAAATGTAGTTGCATGCTTGCAAATGTTATTGAATTTATTCACATATCAATTTACCTGTTTGCAAGTGTTGCATTTATTCTCAAAATAAGTTACGTTTGCAAATATTTTTTTGCAACTACAAAACACAATATACAGGTGCAACTCATATTTTACATGTGCAAATCATAATTCATATGTGCAAATCATACTTTACATGTAAAATTAAGTCATTATTTTACCTCCATAACCTGGAGACACAGTCAGCAATGTTTCATCAATGTTCATACAAGCAGTCACTGGAAAGGCCCAACACAAGACAGAGAAGGGGGAAATGTTCACTAACAATTAAACCTATGAATTACACAGTACACCAGGTGTGGTTAGATGACAAAATATGTATCATAATATGCTTTAGCTGATTTAGGTAAACGTAAGCTTTTTTTTATCCAAAAGAAGCTAACTCTAAATGTCCTTATTTTGATGCCGTAGCGCTGGCGCATGCACACCCTCATTGACATTGTGATGGGTGGGATGATGCCAAAGATGTCCAGCAGAGGGAGACAAAGACACTGTCTGCACTGCCTTGCATGTTTACAGGCATGGAAGGGACAACACCAGCATCCAAAACAGCCTGGTCAAAATGATTAAAGCACCAATCAATAATACAGACTTATAAACTATGAATCTTAAAATTGCACACACAAACACATTATCATACTAACATATACAAACAAATGTGATCACACACACATACATAAAAATATGACACACACACACTAACAGTTTGCCATTGTAACAGTACTCTTCTTGCGTTGTGTACAATCAATCCTCGACACGAACTCCAACGTGTAGCACCAGTCATGGAGATTTATTCTGATAGAAACAGCACAAAATTGCACGTCATGCAATGCACGGCTCACCATCCAACTCTGCACTCACGCACGCTGGTTTGGTGCTTGTTCACTGGGCTGTAGTTACCAAAATAATACAATTACAATATACAATATAATATCTTTAACAATGTACCTGATAGGAACAGCACAAAATTGCACGTCGTGCAATGCACGGCTCACCATCCAACTCTGCACTCACGCACTGTACAAAATATATGAACCCCCCCCCCCCCCCCCCACCAGACACAGTAAGTTGCTAGCTAGTACTGGCGGGAATTCTTTACAACCAAAATGCACAACCAATATTCTCCAAAAAACACTGCATCTTATGTGTGATGTTCGAATAACATTTACAAACAAATTTATATAAATTGTACATTTAAATCATCACTTGGGAGTATAAAAATCACTTTTGATGTACAGTGCTTTGCAACCAACAACTTACCGCTGGTTTGGTGCTTGTTCACTGGGACGATTCTAACTGAAACATCCTCCCTCGTAAGCAAGCTACGCAAACCAGCCAATAAGATGCCATGTTGAGTAGGTGAAGGCAAGACAAAACTAAAACCAAAAACCCATTGGCTTAACAATAAAGTGGCAAGGGGAATCACCAATAAAACCCTGTTACACTCCCCCCTACTGAATTCCACTTGCAAAGAAAAATAATAAAAATACAAAACGGCACTGTGCAAACATACCAGATACAGAGACACTCAACATATGTACAGAATAATCCAGAGAAAAAAAAACGTGGAAAATATTACTCAATTAATTGTACACAAGGGTGCACAAATAAAACAAAAGACATTCAGTGTTGCTTTTTATAACTTGTTATTAGACCTACCCTACTGTCTCCATCTCTCTTGTCAGATATTTTCTCTAAATCATGATAAAATTCTAAAGCCCTATAACTCTTGTGCACATAACACTATCAACAAGATATCACTGTCTCTCAACACCAAAACCCTTAGTTGCCCTCTTATGCAGCTCTCATTTCCAGGAACTGAGGATGGTCAGGAAGAAAATTAATAATGAAGACATACTGTATGTGAGACTCAAACAGCACTATCCTACATTCACTCACTCTTCCACACTTAGGCTGTTATTGGAACAGGGGAGTGAATGGACAGACATATTGGACATTATTGTCTTGTTTTGTAATACAGACCCAGCCTGTCATGAACAACACCAAGTCCTTTTCACATTCTCTCACCATGAGAAGCAGGATGTAAAGCTAAATACCATGCAGGTTCTCAATAACACCTCACTCTGATAAGTTAGATGACTCATAGAACAGAAAGACCAATTTAACACGTCATTTAAATGAATCCTGACTGATGTCTGAAACATGTATTCACTGATCATGTCTGCCTGGTGTCTGTTCAGTCTCCACTCACAAAGCTGGTAGCGGCACTTGTTAGCATATGTTTTATGCAGTGACCATGATCAGTTTTACAACCTCGGTGTAAGGTGTCCTATTAATACCGCATGATGATTATTATAGTCTGTTAGCCTATGGATGTTCATATCTACCTATAATAATATAATATGATATGAGAATATGATATATTTGTTTTGACATAATTCCCAGAACTGTGTGCATCATGACGCAATCAGATGCGTGTTTGGGAAATCCCGGATTGTAATAACGCATTTATCATTGACGGTCTAGCCTACTACACCTTTAAGACGTCGAAACTGTGCGAATTGGGAGTGGGCAAATGTTCGACTGTAAAATCACAACACTTGGCAATGGGAAAACTGTGAAGAGGACCTTCTGCGCTGACCACTAGTTATAGAAAAGGTTTGAAATAATGTGCACCAAAAGGCTATTTTGCCATAATAACTATGTCTGAAAAGTGATACGGAAACCATTAAATGCATGTGGGATGAGGTTTGCGCAATGGATGCACAAGGGTCTTGGTCTGCATACGTCAACACATTTTGTGACAGTTTCCAGGGCTGACATGTTTACGTTTTGATTTGCCTCTAGAATGTTGTATTTTAATCGTCTCTGACATTTGACATAAATGTATTGCCGATCAGCAGGGAAATTGTGCTGCTAAAGTGTGAAATATGTTTCCAGTTGATTTTCTTGAGTTTTGTTATCTACCACATTCTCCATTTTAACTCCGTCTTTAGCCAGCGACAACGATATTTATCTCATCGACACAAAAATATCTGCCGGTATACTGCATGTTGTACTGTTGTGGAAGCAAGGACAAGGAGAAGCAGCGCCCGGACGCTGCAGAGGTGTCGAGAATTCTAGAGACAGAGCCAGAGAAAAACCGAAAGAGCCAAGAAAGCGCACCTCAACCACTGGACATGTACGGAATAGCGGCAATGCCCGAGCTTCTACCACCCTCTGGCGTACTCCAGCCCAGCTCAGTAATCCCACGCGAGTCGGGTGAGGTGCCTGGTTTGTGGAATGGATTCAACAGGGGTGTGCTGAGTTTTGACTCCCCCCAGCGGAGACGAGGTCAACGGGCCCCGAAGTTAGGGCAAATAGGACGGTCGAAGAGAGGTGAGTGTCGGAGATGATGGGGCAAGCAAGCAAAAGACGAGGAACTAGAATTGCGCTGAAAGAAACTGAATTGCACGTGACTATCTACCTGGTTTCAGAGAGCATTTCGTATTATTTTGTACATAAATCCGAGATACTCATTTAGTATATGTTACGTTTCGTATGGTATGTATTAATATGTGTATGTCCATCACTGATATGATATGGTACGAATTAAAATTCCTATTATATGTTACGAATTTGCTAAATGTACAATTTGATACGAATTTGCCAAGAGTGTGATATGTTACGAATTCTAGCTAACGTTAGGTGGTTCATGTTAGCTAGCTGGCTAACGTTAGCTAGGCTAGGGTTAAGTTTATGAGTTAGTTTATAGGGGAAGGGTTGGCTAAATGGTTAAGGTTAGAGGAAGAGTTAGCAAGCTTGCTAGGTAGTTGCAAATTAGCTAAAAAAAAGTAGTAAGTAGTTGAAAAGTGGCTAATTAGCTAAAATTGTCCATGAAGAGATTTGAAGTTGCAACCTTTAGGTTGCTAGACGTTTGTGTTCTACGACCACCTACTAATCATACCAAACGTAACATATCAGAATCAGACTTGTAGAAGTTATGTAGAATGTTGTTCATTCATCTGTCAATATATTGATGTTCATAGTCTTTTCCCCCTTTCGTTTACAGTGGTTATAGAGGATGACGACTTGGATGATGTCATGAAACACAATGGCCTCCCCATATCAATCAATATCTCTCCTGTTGCCTGAACAACTCTGATAGTGTCCAGACCTCAAGAGGCTATTATGCTCATTTGTGAAATTCTGAAGTGTGTACCACTTGTTCTGGACAATGTCCAATTCAGGTGCTCATTGCAAAGTTTACAATAGTAGCATGCGCATCACATGTAGTTTAGCTCTTCCTGGACACAGGAAGGTCGGTGTCCCAAGGAAATAGAAGTTTAAAACAGTGCATCTTTGCTTCAGCTGCTGTTCTGGTGTTGAAGGGGGGACTTGAGGAGAGGGGAGCAATTAGGATAGATTTGGGTCCCGGACAGGCTGAAACATAAGCACACAAGAGAAGGCCCTACCCATCAAGACCTGCCCCTTCAAAATGAGTTGACCTGTTTGTTTATTGTTCAGTCTTTAGTGTCTAAATTTTAAACACTCCATCCAAGATGTTATTTTAATTTATGTGTCAATCCAACCCATATCTAATTGAGAAAACAGCTACTCATAGTGCTGGGAAGTTTTCACAATATTATTTATTTTAGATTATGTAAGCTTTTTCAGTGTTTCTCATATGTTGACAACACTTATTTTAGTTTTTGACAGTTGACAACACTGTCTCGTTTTGGTGCAAACTAATTGTCTGTAAAATCTGTTGTAAAATGTGTTAGATACACTGAAGGCTTTAATTTGCTGTTGTAACATGTCATAATCATTGTCTTAGTATAACATATGTTGTACTGTATGTTACTTTTACCCCTGAGTTGCTAGACAAAAAGAGTTCCCACTGTGAACTATTTATGGAACTTCTATGTATCCCTGCATCAAGGTGTAATATACAAATGTTCTACAACCAGCTTCCTGTTATATTCTTCACCATAATGCCACATCTGTTAGAAAAGTCATGTGACATTCAGATAAGTAGCCTGATGTTAAACCCAGCTATGAAGCAGATCGCTACATGGAGGAGCAACTCACAAGGAATTTGGTGTAAGTCTCACCGAGCTGTGAGGAATACATTGTTTTGATGTAACCATTGTTCAGTTTGGCTCGGTATCATCTCTTTGTCAAGATTAATAGATGTAAAGTTATAAAATACTCCTCACTAGAGATATACAGGCAGGGTTTAGCTTAAATCAATTCACTACAAGTGTTTTTTTAAATGGCATGTATTATTGTAAATCCTCCTTGAATCTACTTGTTACAACAGTGTTTTCCAACCCTTTTCAGTTATCAAATTTTGTCACATGCACTGAATACAACAGGTGTAGACCTTACTGTGAAATGCTTACTTACAAGCCCTTAACCAACAATGCAGTTAAGAAAATAGAGTTAAGAAAATATTTAAGAACCAAATTATTGTACCAAGAGAATTTTGCTCTGCCCAGAGTACCCCTGACATACCCCCTCATGTGCATTATACCAGTAGGAATATTATTTCATGAGTCTTCAAGTACCCCCAGGGGTCTTAGTAACCCAGTTTGGGAACCACTGTGTTAGAATGTGATCCGCTGTTGTGTAATGATGGTATGCACCACCAGATAGCGATAAAGTCAAAGGAACATAGTCCTCAGCCCAAAATCTGTGCCTTACTCAACCCCTCAATCTGTTAATCATTTGTAAATTAACCTATGCAAAGTCAAGCTCACAGTTGAAGACATTGAGAACATTTCTGGTAGTTTATTTTGCCCAGTCCAAAAAATAGTCCCTACCTCATTGATCTGATAAAACTTCATTGATGTACATTGTTAGATTCCCCTGCCTGTGAGCTTCATGCAGCCCATCCCCCAAACATGCCAGAGAGACTAGGGGAAAAAGGGATACATAGTCAGTTGTACAACAAATGCATCTTCCACATTTAACCCAACCCCTCTGAGTGAGGTGCAGAACGCTGCCTGGGGAACAGTGGGTTAACTGCCTTGCTCAGGAGCCGAACAGATTTTTACCTTGTCAGCTCGGGGATTTGATCCAGCAACCTTTTGGTTACTGGCCCAACTCTCCTACCCGCCACGCTACCAGACCATGTTCAAGAGGATTAAAACCATTTTTGCCTAGATAAATAATCACAAGTAAATTGAGACTCACTGACCTACAAAGTTTTTATTTATGATGCAAGGTGTTTTGTAGATCAGTCAGTTGGCCGCAATGTGAAACGAGCCCCATGGGGA
The DNA here is from genome assembly GCF_016432855.1 of Salvelinus namaycush. Taxonomy (NCBI): domain Eukaryota; kingdom Metazoa; phylum Chordata; class Actinopteri; order Salmoniformes; family Salmonidae; genus Salvelinus; species Salvelinus namaycush. The sequence continues at coordinate 27,180,208 of NC_052332.1, forward strand.
TCATAAAGACTGGGTTCCAGAGCTTAGACGTTGCTGCGCCGGACAGGTCTTCAACTCCTGGTTAGGTATTTTTAGTATCAGCTAACCACATTCTAGGCATGTTCTCTGCCCAGGCAAAACACCTGGATAGCAATCTTTTGGTTGATGCATACCACGTCTGGGCAGTGGAACGCAACACCTATGTTATTGCCGCGTTCAAAACAGCCGGGAACTCAGAACTGACTTCAGTGCATTCAAGACTACTGCAATTTATGTATAAACAAGACTTCTTGCAACATCTCTGCATATCTGGCATGGAATCCCACAACATAGACACAGTAAACCAGAACCCACAACTTGTCACCATTTTATTTATTTACAGAGGACAATCTCAAAAAGTTAAATATTAAAAATGTGGCAGTATTACAAAACTACTCTTGGGAAAAGGAGAATACATTTTATCCTTTTGAAGCATACATACTGTAGGTTACTAGCCAATTTAAAGAAAAAAAAAAAAAAAAAAGAGTACAACTTCACCACTGATAATGGCATTAAGTGAATCACAGCAAATAGTCTGGCAATCTTAGTTGTGGGGGAACAGTCTCGAGCCTTCAGAAATTACAAAAGGCTTGACAGATTCGTGTGTTGTATAATTCAAAATTCTGTATCTAGCATAATCATTATAAATCTAGATATAGGCTTCCATTTCCTGATTGGCTCCTAAAACAGGTTGTGGGATGGTTGGCTGTTGTAATGCAAGACCAAAGCATGATGGCCCCATCATCATTACATAGTCATCTGGCCTGTCCATGTAGGCTACAGTAATAGACGTGGGAAAAGTGGAGGGATGTACAAAGGTCCGAGGCCAACACTCAACATCTGCTCTTCCTTACAAGTAAACATCATGAGCAGTCCTCTAGAACCATCTCTTAATTACATCCTTACTGATTTATTGTAACTGAGGGTATACCCTGGAAAAAATAACACGTAGGTAAAAATTTTAAAAAATAAGCTATATCTAAGTGGACTGACAGACCAAAATGTCATGTTGAGTTGGACTGATGCGCTGTAGATTCCTAAGTTTTCCTTCAGCCTCCATGAAACTCAAACGTACTCCTTGCTGCTGCTGGGGGGACGAGTGGAGGCGATGGGGTATTTGACCTTAGGTTTTCCCTTGGGGCAGGTTGCTGCGAGCATGGCACCGCCAATTATGTCCAGGAATGCTCCAGCCCAGGCAATGAAGATGGCTGATCCAAACTCATACCTAGAAGATGAGGGTTTGTGTTGGCAACAGTATCTGTACAATGACATGCATAACAGAAAAATGGAAAGCAACTTCCAGCATTCAACAACGCCATCAAGACAGTGAATTAAATATTCCAGGTGATAAGAGGGGCACTAAAGGAAAGGTAGCCAAAGAGAGATTCAGTAGTACTTACTTGGAGTTGACGGGGGCGAATGGGTTGTAGAACTCCTTGATGATGTTGTTAGCATACCACGAGCAGGCGATAGTTGCACACAGAGCTATGGAGAGGAACGAAATGTTAGCGGTTAAACAATCAGAGCATACAGAGAATCAAGAGCCAATGACATCTGTCAATTTCAAGGTAACGCACATCCAATCAGCAGGACGATGCCGCCGGTCATGGCGATGCGAGACTTCTTGTTTTTGTCATCTCCCCCACAGTTGGTGCACTTCATTCCCATGGTGGCCACACCCAGTCCAGCCACAGTCACAATGATGCCCACGATCATCAGGGCACGTGTTGCCTGGAGTGCAGCTGGAAAGTTGGGGAGGACAGGGTTAATACACCAGGATATCCCTTTAGGGTGGCAAACAAATAATTTATGGGGCATTACATGGCCCTCCTTTTCTGTTTTTCTCCCCAACTGAGATAAGTTAGTTTGATAGGGGAAGTCGATGTGGATGGTTGAGTGAATAAATGACCATGTTAATTGACAAATGTTTGATTTATCCAACCAAATAATTTGACCACAAGTTTCAGTTATTGGAATAAAATGTTTTTAACGCAGTTAGGTGTGTTTAGCTCTCATAGCCAGGTTATTGAATCCTGAGAGCAGTGTAGCCACAAACAATACATGCAAACTAAACACTGATATTCTCCGTCTTTGCCTCAACCACTCCCTCTCCCAATGCACCTCTAGTCAGGTGCAACAGAAACCGGCTTCAACCGGAAACCCCCATGAGGGTGAAGTGTGCGCCACCCCTCCCCCTCTGGCTCAGTTGGTAAGTCAGGAACCAGTCAGACCAGTCATGAGACACACGGGGAGTTGGGTTTCACTATGAGGGACTTCCTCTCTATTGGCTAGCTAGACCCTTCCACAGCAGGTAGATCTCGCTTTAGGTTACAAGTGACATTCACAAGTTCCCAAATCAAAATGGCTGTCTTGACAGCAAAGTTATTTAATATGGCCTCATAACCCCCACAAACGAGTCAGAAAACATTTAGACAACATACCGACGTCTGAAACTATGCATTTCTGAAAAGCTCCAGTTCCACAGATCACAATTGGCATGAGAAAAACAGTATACCGCAATCCTCGCTTATCAGGAACGCATGAGGAACTTTAAATAAGCAGTTGGCACAACCTAATGAATTTCTACAGTTCCTCATATCTGGTAATTCTCCACCTTCCTGCTATCAGTGCAATGAAATTGACATCAAGCTATTTATTTACTTGTTACATTGACCACTGGTTTGATTACAATGCGTTTATCAGACATGGCTTGTGTTCATGTTTGCAGATATGATAAAGCATACAAGCAAAAGGGTATAAGAGATAAAGCTATATCGTTTTATAGACTCCTTATCAAATGAGTTGATACACAAGTCAAACAGTGGTTTTACAGCCACTAAAACTACTATACAGTCAGGGAGCTCAAGCAGCTCAATGCCTGAGAGCATAGTCTTTACAGGTGCACTTTTGCCGAAGTGTGAAAATATGAATGGAATGGATGGCACTCACCCAGCAAGCCACACTTAACTCTATCTAGACACCGCAATGTGTCTGCTGATTAAGACCAGAGTTTTAGACACCATGCTTCTACAACTGCATTGCTTGCTCTTTGGGGTTTTAGGCTGGCTTTCTATAGAAGCACTTTGACAACGGCTGATATAAAAAGGGCTTTATAAAATACATTTGATAGAGTAGGATGTAGTGGACAGAAATCGCTACTTAAACTACTTGAGATACAGGATCAAGCAATTTAATCAGGGGGCAGTTGGCAGGGAGTGTAGTCAGAGGCTAACGTTTGGGCCATACCTACATTTATGCAATGTCATGATTTAGTGATCTGTTGGTTTAGGCTAATATTGTACTCTAATAACACCTTCAGACATTTATCTGAGATACCATTAAAACAGGGCAGAGGAAAGGCTGAAGGTGAGCAGCCTATTTGGTCTAATCGCCTTCAAATGGTCCGGGAACCCGAGTAATCTTATAATTCTCTCCATAGTTAATACAACAGGTCATCTTCAGACCAATCTTTGTTTTTAGTGGGCTAGGAAGCTAAACAGGAGAACATCGCTGCCAGTTCTATTCAGTAATAGGCTAGATTAGGAATGTATCTGTGCCTTTTGCTGACTGTGCACGCAGACAGTGTCACACCTGTGAGTCCATTCATTGGCGTGTTGACTACACAGAGCAGAGATAAAGGCTTTATTTACCCCCTCACCACCAACTCGTCCCCCCTCGATACTGCCTGCAGCTAGTTAATAAGGGTTTTTCCCAATAGGCGGATGAGGGCATGGCACGGTCACGGTACAGGACAATGGCTGTCTGGATAACCATTACCCTATTGGTAACTGCGCAACACAGCCATGTCCACGAACCAACGTGAATACAAAGCATTCCTCCAGTAGCCTGTGTTTGGTTATATCCCCTGATATCTTGAACCGATGGTGAGATATGCAATAGGAGTAGCCCCATATAATGGGCAAAGAAACATGTTGGATAGAATCCATTGGGGCTAAGTTAATGAATATCAAAAGGATAACAAAGCAACCAAAAACACACTTAGGAGATGGACACTAAGTATGAGTCGCAAATCGCACACAAGGTGTGGCAGTTCCATAGAACATTATCAGGTTTCCAATAAGATTCGGCGCATGCGTCATCTATAGCAGGGGCGCGCGTTAATTCCCTCGCCTAGCAAATTCAAACAGCATGTTCTCAACATAACTATTAGTGGTATGAGTACAATGTCAAAAGTTTCATACTGGAAAATGAAACTCATTTTATATATAAACAAATTCATTAGCCTACTTACTGTCAAGTTGCAGAATTGAGTCGTAGACTTTGCATTGGATCTGGCCGGTGCTCTGAAATGCACAAGACATCCATAATCCCTGGTACATAGACACCGCTGTGATGATGTTGTCCCCGACATAGGCGGACATTTTCCACTGGGGAAGGATTGTGCCGACAATTAACCCGATCAGACCCAGTAGCGACAGGGCAAACCCCAAAATCTGGAGTCCTGAGTTGGCCATTTTACCTCCTTGAATCAAACTGAGTTTTAGGAATGTCACTGACCTTGAAATGTTTTTGTAGTAGAATAAAGGCAACAAATAGTTTGATTGGCACGAAGAGGAAATTACTGTCCACCTGTTTAAGAAAAGTAGCCCTTCACGCGCTCACACGAATGTCTTCAAAAAGAGCTCTCTTTTGTAAAATTGTTTTAGAAAGTAGCGGCTGCTTTCTGCAAACTATAAATGCAGCTTCACCTCTAAAAGGCAAACGTTAGAATTTCTCAGCACCTGTTGCCAAGCCGCACCTTGATTATTATAATGAGTGTCGGTCGGGGACGAGCGTTTTTAAGGTCTCTTCCTCACAAGGGGCGGGAACGCGCACAGTTTCGAGTCATTCACCTTCGATAGACCTGAGGTATCATGATGTCACCGTTTCCGCCGCAGTATAATGGAACCAAACCGTTCAACTTCAATAATGTCCCGAATGTGATGCTGTGACTAATCGTTCACAAATCATTTGGTGAAGTTTTCCCTAAATCAATGGCTGATCTCTTGTGCTCGGGCATAGGGGCCTATCCCAGGTGTTCAGTTTATTTTTCTTTATTTTTCTAGGGGATAGATCAGCTATGACATTAGCAGATATAATTAAGTCTATCAAATAACATTACTTGCATCATGTATAATCAACTTTTTTATTTATATTTTTTATAATGTTTTATTATGCCACTACCCCGCTTTCCACATCTGCCTTCTTCACCTGCCCGGTCATGTGAAATACATAGATCAAGGCCTAACACATTTATTTAAATTGACTGATTTCCTTATATGAACTGTAACTCAGTAAAATATTTTAAATTGTTGTATGTTACGTTTATATTTTTGTTCAGTATATATATTTCATTTTTATGTTTTCCACCAAGTCCTCTGACCAGGGGAAAGGAGGGTAGGGGCAGAATAAAACTATATATATTCAAAAAATGGATTAGAAAGAGATCGACTATTGATTTAGGGAGAAAATATACATACAAGTGTATTTCCTAATTGCGCTGGACTCCAAGTGTATTTGCCAATCAACCAATCCCTCCAATCTTAGTTCCAACCCTCAGATGTCCTAAGACTATCCCAGGTTTACCATGAATGATCAAATCATCCCAGGCTTACTGTGAAAAATCTAATCAAAGTTTATTTCTCACGTGTACAGGATACAACAGGTGTAAAATCATCCAGCGAAATGATTACTTACGAGCTCTTTTTCAACAATGCAATGTTCAATAACTAGGTCAAATATCTTCTTTTTTTAAAACAAATTTCCAACAAATCTAAGAATAAAAAACATGAGAAGGTAGGCTATACACAAGATCACTACCATCATATCAATGTGCAAGGATACAGTACAGTAGTGGAAAGTTAATGGTAAATGCAACCCAGTGAGCACCGTCCCACATCGATATCCATGGATGTTGAAATGATGTTGAAATTTGGTCCGTCCATGGACGTCTATGAGTGGTTCAAATTTGATCCGTCCGGGCTGGCCTTGATTTCGCCCAAACATAAACGTCTATGATCGGTTCAGATTTGGTCCGGTCTGGACCGTCTTTGATTTCAACGTCCACAGATGTCTGGTCTGACCGGTCTCGATTTGGCCCAACATAGACATCTTTGATTGGTTTAGACTTGGTCCGGTCTGGAAAGGCCTCGATTTGGCCCAATCATAGATGTCTATGTTTCTCAAGTTTGGACAGCATAGTAGAACACAGCAGAGTAAAGTACAGTGTAATGTACTATATTGTACTGTACTGTACCCTACTGTGCTTTACTGTACTTTAATGTACATTACTGTACTGTTATCTAGTGTAATGAACTCTAGTCCACCCTACTGAACTAAACTCTACTCTAATCTACTGTACTGAACTAACTCTACTGTGCTCTACTGTACTGTACCGTGCTGTACTGTACTGTGCTGTCCAAACTTGTAAATCATAGATGTCTATGATTGGTTCAGATTTGGTCCGGTCCAGACTGACCAAATTTGGTCTTGTTTGGGGGACAGAGCTCATTCAAATAATACCTAGCATGCTTTGTAAGCGTTCCTTTTTACATTTATATTTTGGGCTTTTATAACACACTCTTATCCAGAGCAACTTACAGTCAGTGTATTCAACTAAGGTAGACACAGTCATAGCAATAAATCATTTTCTGTAACTGTTACTGTATAGTACCCTTTACTGTACTTTACTGTACGTTACTGTACTGTTCTGTATTCTACTCCACTCTACTGAACTAAACTCTACTGTACTGTATTGTACTCTACTCCACTGTATGAACTAACTCTACTGTGTTCTAATGTACTTATCCAGATTAATTTACAGTCAGTGTATTCAACTAAGGTAGATAACCACATATCACAGTCATAGCAATAAATACATTTCTGTAACCGTCACAGTACTGTACCCTACTGTACTTTACTGTACTTTACTGTACTGTTCTGTATTCTACTCCACTCTACTGAACTAAACTCTACTTTATTCTACTCCACTCTACTGAACTAAACTGTACTGTACTGTACTGTACTGTACTGTACTGTACTGTAGTGTAGTGTAGTGTACTGTACTGTACTGTACTGTACTGTACTGTACTGTACTGTACTGTACTGTACTCTACTGTATGAACTAACTCTACTGTTTTCTACTGTACTGTGCTGTACTGTACTGTGCTGTCCAAACTTGTAAAACATCAATGTCTATGATTGGTTTAGATTTAGTCCTGTCCGGACCGACCGAATGTGGTCTTGTTTGGGGGGCAGAGCTCATTAGAGTAATACAGGGGCATGCTTTCTATGTACATTTACATTTTGGGCTTTTACCAGAGGCTCTTATCCATAGCAACTTAGGGTGGCTGCTGTAAACTAGATAAACAACCACATATTGCAGCCATAGCAAGAAAAACTGTTCTGTAACCGTTACTGAGAAGGCGGCAGGTAGCCTATCAAGTAGAGCGTTGGCCTTGGTTGCTGGTTTCGAATACCTCAGCTGACAAGGTGAAAAAGCAGCCGATGTGCTTTTGAGCAAGGCATCTAGTAATGGATTACATTTAACAGGGATTTCTTAATCTGATTATAAATATGAAGTAACTGTAATCAGCCCGGATTACTTAGGAAAAAAATGGCAATCGATTGCAGTTACATTCTTAAAAACAGCTGATTTAATTTGAGATTTACTTCATCGAATATCAAGAAGAAAAACTTATAAAACTTTGTCTGCATTGTTGTCATTTACCAAACCCTCAGGACTTCTCACATGCTCTCAAATATGCTATTTTTCTGTTGATCGCCCATCAAGGGTGGATGGCTTCTTTTGTATTCAAACTGGTTGAATGAATAGGCAACACTTCCAAATCATTTTCACCTAGCCTTCTGGTCAATCAGACAGTCGTCTGGGCTCCACAGAGTTCCTTCTTGCTGCTTTGATGCAGTGCACTTTCTCTCATAGCGGGAGAGAAAAATGCTTTCTGATTGCTCAATAAAAAAACAAATGTAACTGTGGGAAAAACGCTGTCTTGAAAGAAACCACTGTTGTTACTGTAGAAAAGAAGAGAGTCCCAGCTTTCTGTAGGTCTGGATTTTATTTATCAACTCTTAATATTGAACAAAGGCACTCATGTCTGCCATTCAATTTCAAGGTGAGTGCATAGGCCAATGTATAAAATGTACTGACGTCAATAACACAGCTAACTTTCAGTGCGCCTAGCTTTAATATTAGGCTATATTAGAGTTAGCGATCAAGCTAACCACTTCCTCAGGTGGTGAATGAGCCCCAAATTAATTTATGATATGTGATGTTCGTGCCCCAAAAGAGGCAGACAAATTAATCTCTATTGAATTCTAGATCCCTATTGTGACAGTAAAATAATAGATTACGGGACTATTGCCTAATTGTCGAACTCAAAAATCATGACAATCACATCTAAATATCTGGAAACATGCATTCCTGCATGGACATGTTAGATTAAACAAGGTATTTATTGAATCATACCATCTACACTTCTTAATGAAGCACTTTGAATTACCATTTTTTTCAGTTTTCTGTGACCCTGCAACAACATTTTGGTGTGACCAAATTACCAAATCATGGGCTGGTTCTTCAATTGAAAACATCATAGAGCCATGTGACGCTCACACATAGAATTTCCACTGAGTGAACACCTTCCCAATATTGAGTTACACCCTCTTTTGCCCTCATAACAACCACAATTCTTCGGGCATGGACTTTGCATGGTTTCGAAAGTGTTCCACAGGGATGCTGGCCCATGTTGACTCCAATGCTTCCCACAGTTGTGTCAAGTTGGTTGGATGTCCATTGGGTGGGTGACCATTCTTGATGCAAACGAGAAACTGTTGAGTGTGAAAACCCCAGAAGCGTTGCAGTTCTTGACATACTCAAACCGGTGTGCCTGGCACCCACTACCATACTCCATTCAAAGGCACTTAAATATTTTGTCTTGCCCATTCACAAATACACAATCCACATCTCAATTGTCTCAAGGCTTAAAAATGATTCATTAAGCTGTCTCCTCCCCTTCACCTACACTGATTTAAGCGGATTTAACAAGTGACATCAGTAAGGGATCAACGCTTTCACCTGGATTCACCTGGTCAGTCTATGTCATGGAAAGAGCAGGTGTTCCTAATGTTTTATACACTCAGTGTATATGGCATGTTGACGTTTATTATCATGGATCTTGACCTGGAGGCAGCACTGAGCGTTTTCCGCTAGATGAGCCAGCTGCGAAGTCAAAATTGGCTAGTAAAAATGTATGAAATCAAAAATAAGCTTTTTGGTATTAATTTAAGGTTAGGGCTAGGCATAAGGGTTAGCAGTGTTGTTAAGGTTAAGGTTTCAAATCAGATTTTATGACTTTGAGAATGTGCCAACCTGCCTATGTACACTGAACAAAAATATAAATGCAACATTCAACAATTTCTAAGATTTTACTGAGTTACAGTTCATATAAGGAAATCAGTCAATTGAAAAAAACATTGTTAGCCCCTAATCTATGGATTTCACATGACTGGGAATACAGATATGCATCTGTTGGTCACAGATACCTTAAAAAAAGGTGTGGCTCAGAAAACCAGTCAGTATCTGGTGTGACTACCTCATGCAGCTCGACACATCTCCTTCACATAGAGTTGATCAGGCTGTTGATTGTGGCCTGTGTAATGTTGTCCCATTCCTCTTCAATGGCTGTGCGAAGTTGCTAGATATTGATGGGAACTGGAACATGCTGTCCTACACGTCGATCCAGAGCATCCCAAACATGTTCAATGGGTGATGTGTGGTGAGTATGCAGGCCATGGAAGGACTGGGACATTTTCAGCTTCAAGGAAATGTGTACAGATCCTTAAAACACGGGGCCGTGCATTATCATGCTGAAACATGAGGTGATGGCGGTGGATGAATGGCACGACAATGGGCCTCAGGATCTCATCCCGGTATCTCTGCATTCAAATCTGCATCAATAAAATGCAATTGTGTTCATTGTCCATAGCTTATGCCTGCCCATACCATAACCCCAACGCCACCATGGGGCACTCTGTTCACAACATTGACATCAGCAAACCGCTCGCCCACACAACGCCATACACACTTTCTGCCATCTGCCTAGTACAGTTTAAACCGGGATTCATCCTTGAAGAACACACTTTTCCAGCGTGCCATTGGTCATCGAAGGTGAGTATTTGCCCACTGAAGTCGTTTATGACGCCGAACTGCACGTAGATGAGCTTCCCTGAGAGAGAATCTGACAGTTTGTGCAGAATTTCTTGAGTTGTGCAAACCCAGTTTCATCAGCTGGTGCATTCGGGGTGGCTGGTGCATTGGTGCGTGAGGCGCGTGCGAACGAAATACTTTGCTGACAGGTAGTTCCATGAAGGAGCAGCATTCATAATCAAATATAACACGTTGTGGCACTGCTTCCCCATAGCTCATACCAGCTGTATTTCTGCATCTTGAAAGTTATGTATCTTGAAAACTTGATTGCTGACATTTAGGGACTACATCAACAATGGACTAATGAAACTTACCAAAAGATCGTTTTTGGATGGAGTTTGCCTTTAATGATCTTCTTGGCCTTTCTTTAACACAGAGTACTGTAAATTTCCTGGAGGGCAGGCAACATGCCCCCAGTGTTGCGTTGGGATGACTGCACCACCTTCTGGAGAGCCATGCGGTTAAGGGCGGTGCAGTTGCCGTACAGGTGGTAATGCAGCCCGAAAGAATGCTCTCAATGGTGCATCTGTAGAAGTTATGGATTACAGGCAAAATCCGCACTGAGCTAAAGGCTAGAGCTGCAGCTTTCAAGGAGCCGGACATTATAAGAAATCCCGTTGTGCCTTCAGGCAAACCATCAAACAGGCAAAGCATCAATACAGGTGACGTGACTATTATTAATGTGATGACTGATATATATCGAATAATTATATTTAATTAAATGAATCATGTAACAATTAACTCATTAGGAATTTGGGGCACCATGGGAAAAGTTTGTTTAATGAGTTATCGTTTCCAGAATTAACTCAAGAATATATAGATATCATAACAGTCATCAATTAATCATTTCCTCATATCAGTCTCATTCTGAACGTCGTAGACTCCATAAATCTGCACAAACCCGGGTCTCACTGATCATTCCGTACCACACAAATTGATTTGATTATTTATTTACTAACAAGCTAAATGATAACATAAGACACACGGTATAGGTTATTGATTAGAAACTTAATATGACGACAACAGCTCCCTAGCGGACCAACACAATATGACACGTGTTACACAAGATGGAGATTTAAAGAGAGAGAGAAGGAGAGAGAAAGAGAAGCAACACTTGGATACATTTGTAAACTACGCTTAGTTTAGCCCTAATACCCTGCCCCGAACTGCCGCTCTTATGGGTAAGAAGTAACGTATGTATTTACGTGTTGAAGGTCTCCGTCGGGTATCTCTGTTGGGCCCAGGCCTTTGTGGGCCGGGTACCGCTTGATGAGAAGGGTTCGACGGAGGCCTTGTTCTTTAAATGGCCTTCTCCTTCATTCTCAGGTGTAAGTCTCTGATTGTCCACAAGATGTCACACTATCCTTCTTAGTTGTCTGTTTACTTGCACTCGTTCTGGAAGAGTGGTCTCCCGAGGACGGCTAATCAGCCACATAGATGATCCCAGAGTGGTGATGAAAGCCGTGAAGACAAACAATGATTTGAAGAGAATAACCGGATGGTCCTGCTTAAATGCACCTTTCTTAGATACAGTACTTAGAACAGCTACTCAACAGTAGCATTGATTGTTAAGAGGTTCCTTTATCTTCTTGAACCTCGTGTTGCATTTCAGGGTCGTGACTAATCGTAGACCTCAGCTGAAGCTTGTGGCCCTTCTAGTCTGATATGTTAATCCTTAACTCAAATTCTTTATACCTTCGGGTAGAAAGGGGACATTTACGTCTTGCTGACACGCTCTCTGGGTTCCCTGGGGCATAGTTAGTTACGAGGCAAGGTATCACAATTTGTTGTGATGTCATTAGAAAACTAAAATCACAATCTTATTGTCACAAAACATTCTCTTTATCCTGGATATTTTCCACACAACACAAAGTATGTAAACATGATATACACTGTGTGAAAAATCTTCAAGTTACAATGTTTTCGTTATAACGTCTTCATGCAACTTTACAAAATAGACATTAATTTTCCATATTCCATCTCTCATAATTACCAACATTCGGAGGATAAAATATATTGTCCCGGTATCCATTGTTTGATGTTGTAGTTTTTGGCGGTAAACTCTTCATAAAGCACACAGACATTCCGATCACCCAAACTAGGCCCCAAAAGGTATCGTCTGCTGCCTAGGGTTTACGATCGAGTGAGGTGTCATAAAACCCCCACATCCATTCCTCTCCCCATCTGCGGGAGAGAGAGAGAGATCTGTAGAGCTGATCTACTGTAACCTGATCCTTTGGATCCTCACAGTTATGACACAGGACTAAGATTGAAACCTACTACACCAGCTCTGATGCTCGTCGGATGTGACAGGGCTTGCTTTTCAACCTTTCACTGACCGAGTCTGTGATACCTACAGTACATGTTTCAAGCAGACCCCCATAGTCCCTGTGCCCAAGAACGCCAAGGTAACCTGCCTAAATTACTACCGCCCTCCTAGCACTCACATGTGCTGGTCACGGCCCACATCAACACCATCATCCCGGAAACCCTAGACCCACTCCAATTTGTATACCTCCCCAACATATTCGTGATGACGCAATCTCAATTGCACTCTACACTGCCCTTTCCCACCTGGACAAAATGAACACCTATGTGAGAATGTTGTTCATTGACTACAGCTCAGAGTTCAACACCATAGCACTCACAAAGCGCATCACTAAGCTAAGGATCCTGAGACTAAACACCTCCCTCTGCAACTGGATCCTGGACTTCCTGACGGGCCGCCCCCAGGTGGTAAGTGTAGGCAACAACACATCTGCCACACTGATCCTCAACAAGGCGGCCCCCCTCTGGGGTGCGTGCTTAGTCCCCTCCTGTACTCCCTATTCACCAACGACTGCGTGGCCAAGCACAACTCCAACACCATCATTAAGTTTGCTGACTACACAATGGTGGTAGGCCTGATCACCGCCAATGATGAGACAGCCTATAGGGAGGATATCAGAGACCTGGCAGTGTGGTGCCAAGACAGCAACCTCTCCCTCAACGTGAGCAAGACAAAGGAGCTGATCGTGGACTACAGGAAAAGGAGGGCTGAACATGCCCCATTCACAAAGACGGGGCAGTAGTGGAGCAGGGTGAGAGCTTCAAGTTTGTTGGTGTCCACATCACCAACAAACTATCATGGTCCATACACACCAAGGCAGTTGTGAAGAAGGCACGACTATGCCTATTCCTATTTTCCCTCAGGAGACTGAAAAGATTTGGCAAATTGGTCACCAGATCCTCAAAAAGTTCTACAGCTGCACCATCGAGAGCACCCTGACTGGTTGCATCACCGCCTGGTATGGCAACTGCTCGGCATCCAACTGTAAGGCGCTAGGGTAGCTTTCTGCCATCCAGGACATAGGAAGGCCCAAAAAGTTGTCAAAGACTCCAGCCATCCAAGTCAGCGACATGCATGGAGATTTACAGTGCCTTGCAAAAGTATTCATCCCCCAATGCGTTTTTCCTATTTTGTTGCATTACAGCCTGTAATTTAGATAGATTTTTATTTGGATTTCATGTAATGGACATACACAAAATAGTCGAAATTGGTGAAGTGAAATGAAAAAAAATTACTTGTTTAAAAAAAATATATATAATAAAAACGGAAAAGTGGTGCGTGCATATGTATTCATCTCCTTTGCTATGAAGCCCCTAAATAAGATCTGATGTAACCAATTACCTTCAGAAGTCACATAATTAGTTAAATAAAGTCCACATGTGTGCAATCTAAGTGTCACATGATCTGTCACATGATCTCAGTATATATACACCTGTTCTGAAAGGCCCCGAGTCTGCAACACCACTAAGCAAGTGGCACCACCAAGCAAGCGGCACCATGAAGACCAAGGATCTCTACAAACAGGTCAGGGTTGGGTTATAAAAAATATCAGAAACTTTGAACATCCCATGGAGCACCATTAAAAAATGGAAAGAATATGGCACCACAACAAACCTGCCAAGAGAGGGCTGCCCACCAAAACTCATGGACCAGGCAAGGGGGGCATTAATCAGAGAGGCAACAAAGAGACCAAAGATAACCCTGATGGAGCTCAGCGGAGATTGGAGTATCTGTCCATAGGACCACTTTAAGCCGCACACTCCACAGAGCTGGGCTTTACGGAAGAGTGTCCAGAAAAAAGCCATTGCTTATTAAAGAAAAAAATAAGCAAACACATTTGGTGTTTGCCAAAAGGCATGTGGGGAGACTCCCCAAACACATGGAAGAAGGTACTCTGGTCAGATGAGACTAAAATTGAGCTTTTTGGCTGTCAAGGAAAATGCCATGTCTGGCGCAAATCCAACACCTCTCATCACCCCAAGAACACCATCCCCACAGTGAAGCATGGTGGTGGCAGCATCATGCTGTGGGGATGTTTTTCATCGGCAGGGACTGGCAAACTGGTCAGAATTGAATGAATGATGGATGTTATAAAGGGAAATTCTTGAGGGAAACCTGTTTCAGTCTTCCAGAGATTTGAGACTGGGACGGAGGTTCACCTTCCAGGAGGACAATGACCCTAAGCATACTGCTAAAGCAACACTTGAGTGGTTTAAGGGAAAACATTTAAATGTCTTGGAATGACCTAGTCAAAGCCCAGACCTCAATCCAATTGAGAATATGTGGTATGACTTAAAGATTGCTGTACACCAGCGGAACCCATACAACTTGAAGGAGCTGAAGCAGTTTTGCCTTGAAGAATGGGCAAAAATCCCAGTGGCTAGATGTGCCAAGCTTATAGAGACATACCCCAAGAGACTTGCAGCTGAAGTTGCTGCAAAAGGTGGCTCTACAAAGTATTGACTTTGTGGGGGTGAATAGTTATGAACGCTCAAGTTTTCTGTTTTGTCTTATTTCTTGTTTCACCCCAAAAATATTTTGCATCTTCAAATTGGTAGGCATGTTGTGTAAATCAAATGATACAACCCCTCCAAAAATCTATTTTAATTCCAGGTTGTAAGGCAGCAAAATAGGAGAAATGCCAAGTGGGGTGAATACTTTCGCATGCCACTGTATCGGCAAATCATGTTCTCAAGATTTTTGATATGGTCTCTATGGAAACGGTGAACAAGAGTTAAATAGTAGCCTATCCCTTATTATGTTTGGTTTAGTTTAGTTTGACCATGGTGTATAATTGGGGTTGTTGTCATTACTGCACGTCTCTCTTTTTCATTAGCATGCCACAATCTACTTTTTTAATACATGGTAAATCCAATCAAATCACATCAATCTTTATTGGTCGTGTACACAGATTTGCATTTGTTATCGCAGGTGCAGTGAAATGCTTGTGTTTCTAGCTCCAACAGTGTAGTAATAATACCTAGCAAACGCAACATTCAAATGCAATGTGTGTTATTTTAACCTGGTCTCAGAGCATTTCGCATTATTTTGTATGTAAATGCTAGACACTCAATTTAGTATGATATGTCACGTTTTGTATGGTATGTATTAATTTTTGTCTGTCCGTCATCCATTTCGTATTATAAGTTACGAATAACAATTTGCATGATATGTTACGAATTTTCTAAATGTTACGAATTTGCAAAATGTACCACATCTTATGAATTCGCAAAACTTATGATATATTACGAATTCCAATTTGTTGTGGCTAACGTTAGCTAGCTGGCTAATGTTATCTAGGCTAGGGATAAAGGTTAAGTTAGGTTAAAGGCTGTGAAAAACCATGGTTAAGGTTAGAGTTAGGGGAAAGGTTAGCTAACATGCTAAGTAGTTGCAAAGTAGCTTACACATTTGTAAGTAGTTGAAAAGTTGCTAATTAACTAAAATGCTAAAGTTGTCCATGATTAGATTTGAACACGTATCCTTGGGTTGCTAGACACTCACATTATCCACCCCGACCAACCACTTTTGTTTTTGCCTTAAGTAACTGTAACGGGCTTCCTCCTTCTCTTCATCCGAAGAGGAGTAGCAAGGATTGGACCAAAGTGCAGCGGGGTGTGAATTCATAATGATTTATTAAACAAAACGACGAAACACGAAATAACACTTAGAAATACAAAATAACAAAACGAACTAAACAGACCTAAACTACGAACTTACATGAAACGAAGAACACACGAACAGGAACAGACAAACCGAAACAGTCCCGTGTGGTAACATCTACTGACACGGAAGACAATCACCCACAAACAAACAGTGAGAACAACCTACCTTAATATGACTCTCAATCAGAGGAAATGTCAAACACCTGCCTCTAATTGAGAGCCATACCAGGCAACCCAAAACCAACATAGAAACAGAAAACATAGACTGCCCACCCAAAACTCACGCCCTGACCAATAAACACATACCAAACAACAGAAAACAGGTCAGGAACGTGACAGAACCCCCCCCTCAAGGTGCGAACTCCGGGCGCACCCCTACAACTCAAGGGGAGGGTCTGGGTGGGCATCTGTCCGCGGTGGCGGCTCCGGCGGTGGACGAGGACACCACTCCACCACTGTCTTTGTCCCCCTCCTTAGCGTCCTTTGAGTGGCGACCCTCGCCCCCGACCATGGTCCAGGAACCTTCACTAAGGCCCCTCCTACATAGAGGAGACAGCTCAGGACAGAGAGGTAGCTCAGGACAGAGAGGTAGCTCAGGACAGAGAGGTAGCTCAGGACAGAGAGGTAGCTCCGGACAGAGAGGTAGCTCCGGACAGAGAGGTAGCTTAGGACAGAGGGACAACTCTGTACTAATGGCAGCTCCGGACTGGGTGGCAGCTCCGGACTGGGTGGCAGCTCCGGACTGGGTGGCAGCTCATGACTGGGTGGCAGCTCATGACTGAGTGGCAGCTCATGACTGGAGGGCAGCTCATGACTGGAGGGCAGCTCATGACTGGAGGGCAGCTCATGACTGGAGGGCAGCTCATGACTGAGTGGCAGCTCATGACTGAGTGGCAGCTCCGGACTGAGTGGCAGCTCCGGACTGAGTGACAGCTCCGGACTGAGTGGCAGCTCCGGACTGAGTGGCAGCTCCGGACTGAGTGGCAGCTCATGACTGGAGGGCAGCTCATGACTGGAGGGCAGCTCATGACTGGAGGGCAGCTCATGACTGGAGGGCAGCTCATGACTGTAGGGCAGCTCATGACTGTAGGGCAGCTCTGGCAGCTCCTGACTGGCTGGCGGTTCTGGCAGCTCCTGACTGGCTGGCGGATCTGGCAGCTCCTGACTGGCTGGCGGATCTGGCAGCTCCTGACTGGCTGGCGGCTCTGGCAGCTCCTGACTGGCTGGCGGCTCTGGCAGCTCCTGACTGGCTGGCGGCTCTGGCAGCTCCTGACTGGCTGGCGGCTCTGGCAGCTCCTGACTGGCTGGCGGCTCTGGCAGCTCCTGACTGACGAACGGCTCTAGCGGCTCCTGACTGACGGACGGCTCTAATGGCTCGGGACAGACGGGCGGCTCTAATGGCTCGTGGCAGACGGATGGCTCAGAAGGCGCTGGGCAGACGGATGGCTCAGAAGGCGCTGGGCAGACGGATGGCTCAGAAGGCGCTGGGCAGACGGATGGCTCAGAAGGCGCTGGGCAGACGGATGGCTCAGACGGCACTGGGCAGACGGATGGCTCAGACGGCACTGGGCAGACGGATGGCTCAGACGGCACTGGGCAGACGGATGGCTCAGACGGAGCTGGGCAGACGGATGGCTCAGACGGAGCTGGGCAGACAGGCAGTGCAGAAGGCGTTGGGCAGACGGCCGACTCTGACCCGCTGAGGCGCACAGTAGGCCTGGTGCGTGGTGCCGGAACTGGTGGTACCGGACTGGAGACACGCACCTCAAGGCTAGTGCGGGGAGCAGGAACAGGGCACACTGGACTCTCGATGCGCACTATAGGCCTGGTGCGTGGTACCGGAACTGGAGGTACCGGGCTGAGGGCACGCACCTCAGGGCGAGTGCGGGGAGAAGGAACAGTGCGTACAGGGCTCTGGAGACGCACAGGAGGCTTGCTGCGTGGTGCCGAAACTGGAGGCACTGAGCTTGAGACACGCACCACAGGAAGAGTGCGTGGAGGAGGAACAGGACTCTGGAGACGCACTGGAAGCCTGGTGCGTGGTGTAGGCACTGGTGGTACTGAGCTGGGGCGGGAAGGTGGCGCCGGATATACCGGACCGTGTAGGCGTACTGGCTCCCTTGAACACTGAACCTGCCCAACCTTACCTGGTTGTATGCTCCCCGTCGCCTGACCAGTGCGGGGAGGTGGAATAACCCGCACCGGGCTATGTAGGCGAACCGGGGACACCATGCGTAAGGCTGGTGCCATGTAAGCCGGCCCAAGGAGACGTACTGGTGGCCAGATATGTAGAGCCGGCTTCATGGCACTTTTCTCGATGCTCAATCTAGCCCTACCAGTGCGGGGAGGTGGAATAACCCGCACCGGGCTATGCACACGTACAGGAGACACCGTGCACTCTACTGCGTAACACGGTGTCTGCCCGTACTCCCGCTCTCCACGGTTAGCCTGGGAAGTGGGCGCAGGTCTCCTACCTGCCCTAGACCCACTACCTCTTAGCCCCCCCCCCAAGAAATTTTTGGGTTGTACTTGCGGGCTTTTCGGGCTTCCGTGCTAGACGCGTCCCCTCATAACGCCGGTTCCTCTCTCCGGTTTCCTCCGCTCTCCGAGCTGCCTCCAGCTGTTCCCATGGGCGGCGATTAACTTCAACTTTAGCCCATGGTCCTTTTCCTTCCATGATCTCCTCCCAAGACCAGAAATCCTGCTTCGTGCGCTGTCCGTTAACCCGCTGCTTGATCCGGGTTTGGTGGGTGATTCTGTAACGGGCTTCCTCCTTCTCTTCATCCGAAGAGGAGTAGCAAGGATTGGACCAAAGTGCAGCGGGGTGTGAATTCATAATGATTTATTAAACAAAACGACGAAACACGAAATAACACTTAGAAATACAAAATAACAAAACGAACTAAACAGACCTAAACTACGAACTTACATGAAACGAAGAACACACGAACAGGAACAGACAAACCGAAACAGTCCCGTGTGGTAACATCTACTGACACGGAAGACAATCACCCACAAACAAACAGTGAGAACAACCTACCTTAATATGACTCTCAATCAGAGGAAACGTCAAACACCTGCCTCTAATTGAGAGCCATACCAGGCAACCCAAAACCAACATAGAAACAGAAAACATAGACTGCCCACCCAAAACTCACGCCCTGACCAATAAACACATACCAAACAACAGAAAACAGGTCAGGAACGTGACAGTAACCTTCTGTCTTATGTAACCATACCAAACTTAACATATCATACTAATTTAATTTTCCTGGATTTACATTTAGTATGTTACATCTTGTCTATGAGACCAGGCTGGTTATTTGCATTTAAGATTAGGCAATGCCTACAATTTACTATTGTCAATTACTTTCTGATGTCACTGGCTGAGCTGTTTTGTCATAACAATAGTGGTCTTCACTATAAAGGGTGTTCTGGTTCTCCTTGACTCAGTGTGGCAAGGTGTTTTGTGTCTTCACATCTTATATACTCATAACATGAGCTTGGTGAAGTCTGAGGCAACAAAGAGCTTTTTGTAAAGGCAGAGACCATGGCAGTGACTGCCATCCAAAGCACAAGAATTTAGCAAACACACAGGGGGATACAACTCAATAGCCCTAAAAAATGTGCCACCCAAGTCAGGAATCATTCATTTTTGGAGATTCCCTAGCTTGCAATCACCGCTCTGTGCTCAGCATTGTGTTTGGTGCAGAGGGAGAACAGTGTGGAATAGCAGTGGGAAGTTAGACTCTTTTCTACTTCCTGTTCCTCTTTCTTTTCAAAGTGGTGATGAAGGCATTTGGTCTTCCCTTCCTTTGCCTATGCAGAGATGTTTGTCCTTCTGGAAGTTTCTCCCATCTCCACAGAGGAACTGTCAGAGTGACCATCGGGTTCTTGGTCACCTCCCTGATCAAGACCCTTCTCCCCCGATTGCTCAGTTTGACCGAGCGGCCAGCTCTAGGAAGAGTCTTGGTGGTTCCAAACTTCTTCCATTTAAGGAGGCCACTGTGTTCTTGGGGACCTTCAATGTAGCAGACATTTTTGGTACCCTTCCCCAGATCTGTCTCGACACAATCCTGTCTCGCAGCTCTACGGACAATTCCTTCGACCTCATGGCTTTGGTTTTTGCTCTGACATGCACAGTCAACTGTGGGACCTTATATAGACAGGTGTATGCCTTTCCAAATCATGTCCAATCAATTAAATTTACCACAGATGGACTCAAATCAAGTTGCAGAAATATCTCAAGGATGATCAAAGGAAACAGGATGCACTTGAGCTCAATTTCGAGTCTCATAGCAAATACATTTGCAAAAAATTCTAAATACCTGTCTTTGCTTGACATTACGGGGTATTATGTTTAGATTACTGAGGAAAAACATTTATTCAATCCATTTTAGAATAAGGCTGTAACGTAACAAAATGTGGAATAAGTCAAGGGGTCTGAATACTTTCTGAAGACACAGTATATTTATGGATTGGCTGTACCCTTGATACAGAAAGCATAATGAGATCATATTTATGCCTAAAGCATCACCTTTTAGAATACTTGATAAGGCAAATGCTTATGCCTTGACTGGATGGTGGATAGGGGTACAGATCAGAAGTGATAGATCTGAGTGAGCGATAGGTCTACTGTAGTATTTCAGACATGGTCTCTTCCAGGCAGCTGGGAGTAAGGTGTTGTGTTTTAGGTGGGATAGGCATGCAGGCAGAGAGGCTTTAGGATGACAGTTAGCTGTGTATAGGGGAGCATGGGAGGGCGGGAGCTAATCTGTGATTATTGGAATGACACTCAGGTTTCAGTCAGGTGGAGTCAAAGTTTTGACCGTATTTTACTGTCTCTCTCTCCCCCTCTCTCTCTCTCTTGGTTTTATCATATCACTGAGGAGTATGTTATTTGTGCATAACTTTATGTGGCATAAAAAATTAAGAAAATGCAAATAGATTTACAAGAAACAACTGCAATGTGCACACCCAGACACAGAAAAGGCTACTCTCCTCAATGTTATCCTCACAAATAATCCTGATAAGTATCAGTCTGGTGTTTTCTGTAATGACCTTAGTGATCACTGTTTTACAGCCTGTGTTCGTAATGGCTGCTCAGTGAAACGACTTGTCCTGATTTGTCATAGACCCTTGCTAAAAAACTTTAATAAGCAAGCCTTCCTTCATGAACTGCCCTCTGTAAAATGATATAGAATCAGCTTGATCCCCTCTGTCGAAGACGCTTGGACCTTCTTTTTTTATATTTTCAATGGTATTGTTAACAAACATGCCCCCATAAAGAAAATGAGAATTAATAACAGGTTCAGCCCCTGGTTCGACCGTGATCTTGCAGAGTTACTCCACCTCAAGAATTGCATTTGGCGAAAGGCTCGGCACATGCATACTCAGGCTGGCTGGCTCTCGTTCAGGCAAATGAGAAATAAGTGCACTCAGGCTATCCGGAAGGCCAAAGTTAGTTACTTTAAGGAGCAGTTCTCTCTCTGTGGGTCTAACCCCAAGAAGTTCTGGAAAACAGTTAAAGACCTGGAGAATACACCCTCCTCCTCACAGCTGCCCATGTCCCTTAATGTTGATGATGTGGTTGTTACTGACAATAAGCACATTGCTGAGCTCTTTAATCACCACTTTATTAAGTAAGGATTCCTATTTGACTCAGCCACTCCTCCTTGCCCATCCAACATTTCCTCATCTCCCACCCCTTGTAATGTGACTGTCCCCGATGCTTCTCCCTCTTTTTCCCCTGCCCGCAACAAAGTTTCTCCCTGCAGGCAGTAACTGAGTCCGAGGTGCTAAAGGAGCTCCTTAAACTTGACCCCCAAAAAACATCTGGGTCAGATGGTTAGACCCTTTCTTCTTTAAGGTTGCTGCCCCTATCATTGCCAAGCCTATCTCCAAACTTTTTAACCTGTCTCTTCTTTCTGGGGAGGTTCCCATTGCTTGGAAGGCATCCACGGTCTGTCCTTTATTTAAAGGGGAGATCAAGCTGATCCTAACTGTTATAGGCCTATTTCTATTTTGCCCTGTTTATCAAAAGTGTTGGGAAAACTTGTCAATAATCAACTGACTGGCTTTCTTAATGTCTATAGTATGCAATCCCGGGTATGCAATCTGGTGTCCGCTCAGGTTATGTATGTGTCACTACAACCTTAAAGGTCCTCAATGATGTCACCATTGCCCAGGATTCTAAGCAATATGTGCTGCTATTTTTATTGACTTGGTCAAAGCTTTTGATACGGTAGACCATTCCATTCTTGTGGGGTGGCTAAGGAGTATTGGTGTTTCTGAGGGGTCTTTGGCCTGGTTTGCTAACTACCTCTCTCAAAGAGTGCAGTGTATAAAGTCAGAAAATCTGCTGTCTCAGCCACTGCCTGTCACCAAGGGAGTACCCCAAGGCTCGATACTAGGCCTCACGCTCTTCTCAATTTACATCAACAACATAGCTCAGGCAGTAGGAAGCTCTCTCATCCATTTATATGCAGATGACACAGTCTTATACTCAGCTGGACCCTCCCTGGATTTTGTGTTAAACGCTCTGCAACAAAGCTTTCTTAGTGTCCAACAAGCTTTCTCTACCCTTAACCTTGTTCTGAACACCTCCAAAACAAAGGTAATGTGGTTTGGTAAGAAGAATGCCCCTCTCCCCACAGGTGTGATTACTACCTCTGAGGGTTTTGAGCTTGAGGTAGTCACCTCATACAAGTACTTGGGAGAATGGCTAGACTGTACAGTGTCCTTCTCTCAGCACATATCAAAGCTGCAGGATAGAGTTAAATCTAGAGTTGGTTTCCTCTATCGCAGGGGTCGGGAACCTATGGCTCCCGAGCCAGGTGTGGCTCTTTTGATGATTGCATCTGGCTCGCAGATAAAACAAAATATTCTCACTTGCTCATGTCCTGTTCAGGGCTGCAGGAGCAATTGTCCATTATTTTAATTAAATGATACTGGCCTACGTTGGCCGTTGCTAGGTAAAACAGGTAAACGCCTCCTTTTGAATCAGTCTGCTCGGTCATTAGCTCAAAGCTAACCCTTCGACGAAGAAGATGGCGAAAAGAAAAAAAGATGACGAGTATCGCACATTTCAGGACGAATGGACCGAAGAATTCGCCTTTGTGGAGAGAGCAGGTTCTGCGGTGTGTCTAATTTGCAATGACAAAATTACATCGATGAAACGGTCGAATGTAAAGCGGCACTTCGACACGCGCCATGCTACCTTTGCATCAAAATACCCTGCGGGAGACAGCAGAAAGAAAGCGTGCCAAGAGCTACTGAGCAGGGTGCAAGCTAGCCAGCAGCAACTCCGCGTATGGACCCGGCAAGGTGACTATAATTCCGCTAGCTTTGCTGGATCTTTAGCAATAGCGAGGAACGGAAAACCATTCACAGATGGCGAGTATGCTAAAACGTTCATGCTGGATGTAGCCAATGAACTTTTTGATGATCCTCCGAACAAAGACAAGATAATTAAACGGATACAAGACATGCCTCTGTCGGCAAGAACTGTTCATGATCGTACCATTGTGATGGCAAACAAAGTGGAGGAAACGCAAGTGAAGGACATAAATGCAGCGCCGTTCTTTTCCCTGGCTTTGGATGAGTCAACAGACGTGAGCCATTTGTCGCAGTTCAGCGTGATTGCAAGATATGCTGTTGGTGACACACTGCGCGAAGAAAGTCTTGCAGTTCTGCCATTAAAAGGGTCCACAAGAGGTGAGGATTTATTTAAGTCTTTCATGGAGTTTGCTCAAGAAAAAAATCTACCTATGGATAAACTTCTCTCAGTGTGTACTGATGGTGCTCCGTGTATGGTGGGGAATAAAAAAGGATTTGTGGCGCTTCTCCGTGAACATGAAAATAGACCCATCCTAAGTTTCCATTGCATTCTACACCAGGAGGCACTTTGTGCTCAGATGTGTGACAGGCAGTTTGGGGAAGTGATGTCGCTGGTCATTCGTGTGATCAACTTTATTGTTGCTCGAGCCTTAAATGATCGCCAGTTTAAAACACTGCTGGATGAAGTTGGAAATAACTATCCTGGTCTGCTTTTGCACAGCAATGTGCGTTGGTTGTCAAGAGGGAAGGTGCTTAGCCGTTTTGCGGCTTGCCTGAAAGAAATCCGGACTTTCCTTGAAATGAAAGGCATCGAGCATCCTGAGCTAGCCGAAACTGAGTGGCTCCTCAAGTTTTACTATCTCGTAGATATGACTGAACATCTGAACCAGCTCAACGTGAAAATGCAAGGCATTGGAAATACAGTGTTATCCCTTCAACAAGCTGTGTTTGCTTTTGAAAACAAGCTAGAACTTTTCATCATGGATCTTGAAACAGGTCGTTTACTACATTTTGAAAAACTGAGCCAATTTAAAGATGCATGCACAGCAAGTGAGCCTATTCAAAACTTTGATCTCCACCAGCTAGCTCGCTGCACAGCCAGTCTCCTACAGTCCTTCAAAGCACGCTTTGGAGAATTTCGTGAGCACACTCGTCTTTTTAAGTTCATCACCCTTCCAAACGAGTGTTCACTGAACACAGCCGACCTGAGTTACATTCCTGGTGTCTCCGTCAGAGATTTTGAAGCAGAAGTGGCTGACCTGAAGGCCTCAGACATGTGGGTGAATAAGTTCAAGTCACTGAATGAAGATTTGGAAAGAATCACACGACAGAAAGCGGAGTTGGCGAGCAAGCACATGTGGACAGAAATGAAAAAACTTCAACCCGAAGACCAGCTGATTCTCAAAACTTGGAACGCGCTTCCTGTCACATACCACACACTGCAGCGTGTGAGTATTGCTGTATTGACCATGTTTGGATCTACGTATGCATGTCAGCAGTCATTCTCACATCTTAAAAACATCAAGTCCATCCTACGATCACGTTTAACGGATGAAAGCCTCAACGCTTGCATGAAGCTTAACCTCACCAAGTACCAACCAGACTACAAAGACATCAGCAAATCCATGCAGCACCAGAAGTCGCATTAATGGTGAGTATTATAACAACATTATTTAAGAATAAATTCAGAGGCTTATTATACTGACATTTAGTTGAATTCACTTTTAAAATATATTATATGGCTCTCACTGAAATAAATTTCCAAATTTTTTGCTTTCATGGCTCTCTTAGTCAAAAAGGTTCCCGACCCCTGCTCTATCGTAATCGCTCCTCTTTCACCCCAGCTGCCAAACTAACCCTGAATACAGATGACCATCTTACCCATGCTAAATTACGGAGATGTGATTTATAGATCGGCAGGTAAGGGTGCTCTCGAGTGGCTAGATGTTCTTTACCATTCGGCCATCAGATTTGCCACCAATGCTCCTTATAGGACACATCACTGCACTCTATACTCCTCTGTAAACTGGTCATCTCTGTATACCCGTTGCAAGACCCACTGGTTGATGCTTATTTATAAAACCCTCTTAGGCCTCACTCCCCCCTATCTGAGATATCTACTGCAGCCCTCATCCTCCACATACAACACTCGTTCTGGCAGTCACATTCTGTTAAAGGTCCCCAAAGCACACACATCCCTGTGTAGCTCCTCTTTTCAGTTCGCTGCAGGCAGGGACTGGAACAAGCTGCAATCAAAGACTCAAACTGGACAGTTTTATCTCAATCTCTTCGTTGAATGACTCAATCATGGACACCCTTACTGACAGTTGTGGCTGCTTTGTGTGATGTATTGTTGTCTCTACTTTCTTGCCCTTTGTGCTGTTGTCTGTGCCAAATAATGTTTGTACCATGTTTTGTGCTTCTACCATGTTGTGTTGCTACCATGCTGTGTTGTCATGTGTTGCTGTCTTGCTATGTTGTTGTCTTAGGTCACTATTTATGTAGTGTTCTGTTGTCTCTCTTATCATGATGTGTGTTTTGCCCTATATTTATATTGTATTTATTTTGTATTTTTAATCCCAGCCCCTGTCCCCGTAGGAGGCCTTTTGCCTTTTGGTAGGCCGCCATTGTAAATAATAATTTGTTTTTAACTGGCTTGCCTAGTTAAATAAAAAAGATGAATAGGGGAAATGATTCATTCTGTGACATGTTTACATACTCAACTGTGGTTTTAAGCACCTGCCATTTCCCCTTTTGCTAGCCTAGTCTCTTACGGAGGGAGTGGTGTTACCAGTCAAACAGGTTTATTCAGTCATGTGAGAGTGAGACATTTTGCACTCGCGCTTACACACAAACACACACACAAACACACACACATTTACTCTCGGAGTCACTTTAGAGGTACATTATTTTGAAGAGGGGGGTGTGTGATACAGATGGTCAAAATTGACACACAGCAAAACACATTTTCTATTTAAAAAACATGACATGGCCAATTTTTTTCAAAGATTTTTGCTCAATTTCTCTGTTATACTAATCTATATTGAGCCTTTGGCTGATCAGTGCAATATACCCTTCTTGATCAGTGGGCAACAGCCAAGATCATGGATTGTGAAAAACGAAAAGCGTGCCTATAAACGTAGAAAGACCACATTCTACATTGTCACCTTACTAAAACCATGATTTGGTCAAACAGTAAAGTTCATTATCCTCATGATTCCTGTAATGAAAGTGTCTGCCCTGACCCTTGTGCCTGTTTCGCTGTGAGGAGCAATCTACTCTTGCACCAGCCATTGGGCGACAGGTAGCTTAGTGGTTAGATCATTGGGCTAGTAACCAAAAGGTTGCTGGATTGAATCTCTGAGCTGACAAGGTAAAACTCTATCATTCTGCCCATGAGCAAGGCAATTAACCCACTGTTCCTCGGGCGCTGAAGACGTTGATGTCGATTAAGGCAGCCACCTGCACCTCTCTGATTCAGAGGGGTTTGGTTAAATGATGAAGACACATTTCAGTTGAAGGCATTCAGTTGTACAACTGATTAGGTTGTTGTCAGTTTCCCATTGCGAGGGCATAGGCCTGTAGGTCTCATGGGTAGTAGTAAAACTGCAATGTTTTTTTTGTTGTTGATTAGATTTACTGTTGGATGAATTCATGGCTACTAGTAGTGGGTAGCTTATTATACTTAGACTTAAATCAAATCACATTTTATTTGTCACATACACATGTTTAGCAGATGTTAATGCGAGTGTAGCGAAATGCTTGTGCTTCTAGTTCCGACAATGCAGTAATAACCAACGAGTAATCTAACCTAACAATTTCACAACAGCTACCTTATACACACAAGTGTAAAGGGATGAAGAATATGTACATAAAGATATATGAATGAGTGATGGTACAGAACGACATAGGCAAGATGCAGTAGATGGTATCGAGTACAGTATATACATATGAGATGAGTAATTTAGGGTATATAAACATTATATTAAGTGGCATTGTTTAAAGTGGCTAGTGATACATGTATTACATAAAGATGGCAAGATGCAGTAGGTGGCATAGAGTACAGTATATACATATGAGATGCGTAATGTAGGGTATGTAAACATTATATTAAGTGGCATTGTTTAAAGTGGCTAGTGATACATTTTTTACATGTATGGCAGCAGCCACTCAATGTTAGTGGTGGCTGTTTAACAGTCTGATGGCCTTGAGATAGAAGCTGTTTTTCAGTCTCTCAGTCCCTGCTTTGACTGACCTCGCCTTCTGGATGATAGCGGGGTGAACAGGCAGTGGCTCGGGTGGTTGTTGTCCTTGATGATCTTTATGGCCTTCCTGTGACATCGGGTGGTGTAGGTGTCCTGGAGGGCAAGTAGTTTGCCCCCGGTGATGCGTTGTGCAGACCTCACTACCATCTGGAGAGCCTTACGGTTGTGGGCGGAGCAGTTGCCGTACCAGGCGGTGATACAGCCCGACAGGATGCTCTCGATTGTGCATCTGTAAAAGTTTGTGAGTGCTTTTGGTGAAAAGCCGAATTTCTTCAGCCTCCTGAGGTTGAAGAGGCGCTGCTGAGCCTTCTTCACCACGCTGTCTGTGTGGGTGGACCAATTCAGTTTGTCCGTGATGTGTACGCCGACGAACTTAAAACGTTCTACCCTCTCCACTACTGTCCCGTCGATGTGGATAGGGGGGTGCTCCCTCTGCTGTTTCCTGAAGTCCACGATCATCTCCTTTGTTTTGTTGACGTTGAGTGTGAGGTTATTTTCCTGACATCACACTCCGAGGGCCCTCACCTCCTCCCTGTAGGCCGTCTCGTCTTTGTTGGTAATCAAGCCTACCACTGTAGTGTCGTCTGCAAACTTGATGATTGAGTTGGAGGCGTGCATGGCCACGCAGTCGTGGGTGAACAGGGAGTACAGGAGAGGGCTCAGAACGCACCCTTGTGGGGCCCCAGTGTTGAGGATCAGCGGGGTGGAGATGTTGTTACCTACCCTCACCACCTGGGGGCGGCCCGTCAGGAAGTCCAGTACCCAGTTGCACAGAGCGGGGTCGAGACCCAGGGTCTCGAACTTGATGACGAGTTTGGGGGGTACTATGGTGTTAAATGCTGAGCTGTAGTCGATGAACAGCATTCTCACATAGGTATTCCTCTTGTCCAGATGGGTTAGGGCAGTGTGCAGTGTTGTTGCGATTGCGTCGTCTGTGGACCTATTGGGGCGGTAAGCAAATTGGAGTGGGTCTAGGGTGTCAGGTAGGGTGGAGGTGATATGGTCCTTGACTAGTCTCTCAAAGCACTTCATGATGACGGAAGTGAGTGCTACGGGGCGGTAGTCGTTTAGCTCAGGTACCTTAGCTTTCTTGGGAACAAGAACAATCGTGGCAATAGTTAATGATCTAGTTAATACGTTTTGAGTTTCTACTTCCTCAGGTGTTTAACCCCAAATGAATTAGCCTATGATATTAGTTAGTGCACATAAAGATGTACAGTACCAGTCAAAAGTTTGGATACACCTACTCATTCCAGAGTTTTTCTTTATTTTTTCTCTTTTCTACATTGTAGAATAATAGTGAAGACATCACAACTATGAAATAACACATATGGAATCATTAAACACATCAAATATATATTTTATATTTCAGATTCTTTATAGTAGCCACCCTTTGCCTTTATGACAGCTTTGCATACTCGTGGAATTCTCTCAACCAGCTTCATGAGGTAGTCACCTGGAATGCATTTCAATTAACAGGTGTGCCTTGTTAATTTGTGGAATTTCTTTCCTTCTTAATGCATTTGAGCCAATTAGTAAAATACCAAGTCCATATTATGGCAAGAACAGCTCAAATAAGCAAAGAGAAATGACAGTCCATCATTACTTTAAGACATGAAGGTCAGTCAATCATACATAATCCCCAAAAGTTATTATTTATCATGAGAGGGCCATAAACAATAACTAGTAATGCTGCATACTGAAGGAAAGGTTCAAATCTAACCTTTCTGGTAGAATAGCTATAAATAGCTGATGTATAGCCACTTTTGAGGACACAAGCTCAAGTACACAGTACAAATATGGTGAAAATATGAAATATTTGATATGATGTATTTCCTATTCAACAAAACTGGATGAATAAGGCTTGAAATAATGTATGTGCTTTCTAAATATAGTATTATTATAAAATGACTAAATATAAGATTTCACCTTCCTTTGTCACGCCCTGACCATAGAGAGCCCTTGGTTCTCTATGGTGTTTAGGTCAGAGCGTGACTAGGGGGGTGTTCTAGTCATTTAATTTCTGTGGCTGGTTTGTATGGTTCCCAATTAGAGGCAGCTGGTAATTGTTGCCTCTAATTGGGGATCATATTTAGGAAGCCCTTTCTCCCACCTGCTTTGTTGGATACTGTGTTTGTGTTTGTGCTTGTTGCACCACTGATGTCACATTTTCGTTGTTGGTTTATTGTTTTTTGTTTGAAGTTTCACCGTAATAAAGATGTGGAACTCTACACACGCTGCGCCTTGGTCCGTCCATTATCACGAGCGTGACAGAATATCCCACGAAACAAGGACAAAGCAGTGTGCTGTGGAAGGTAAAGTAAGTTGGATAAGGGAAGAAATCATGAGTGGATGAGAGACCCTTCCTTGGCGGGAGTCGCAGAGGAATCAGGAAGGGCAGCGACGACGCCGGGGACCGCGGCCACAGAAACCCCAAGAAAATCTTGGGGGGGGGCACATGTAGCTGTCGGCTGAGCAGCGGAGGTTGCCAGAGCCCGAATGGGAGTCGATGGAGGAGTGCAATGAGGGATACCGGAGAGAAGAGTTAGCGAGGAGTATGCTGCAGCGCAGGCGTGCTGAAGAGCGGGTCATCAGTCCGGTGCCATCTGCCAGCTCCTCGCACTCGCCCTGAAGAGCCAGAGACCGTCAGGGAGGCGGTGGAGAAGTTGGGAGAGAGAGAGAGGAGAGAGATGTTGTGCAGATGTGTTCTGCTCAACAATCGACCTGAAGAGCCTGTCAGCAGTCTGGTGAAGTCTGTACCGGCTTCACGCATCTGACCTCCAGTGCGCCTCCCCAGTCCG
Organism: Salvelinus namaycush; assembly: GCF_016432855.1. Taxonomy (NCBI): domain Eukaryota; kingdom Metazoa; phylum Chordata; class Actinopteri; order Salmoniformes; family Salmonidae; genus Salvelinus; species Salvelinus namaycush. The sequence continues at coordinate 27,210,846 of NC_052332.1, forward strand.
GTACGTCCTGTGCCAGCTCCCAGCACTCTCCCTGAAGTGCGTGTCACCAGTCCGATGCCAACTGTGCCGGCTCCACGCACCAGGCCTCCAGTGCGCCTCCCCAGTCCGGTACGTCCTGTGCCAGCTCCCCGCACTCTCCCTGAAGTGTGTGTCACCAGTCCGGTGCCACCTGTGCCGGCTCCACGCACCAGGCCTCCAGTGCGCCTCCCCAGTCCAGTATGTACTGTGCCAACTCCCCGCACTCTCCCTGAAGTGCGTGTCACCAGTCCGGTGCCACCTGTGCCGGCTCCACGCACCAGGCCTCCAGTGCGTCTCCCCAGCCCGGTACGTCTGGTGCCAGCTCCCCGCACCCGCCCTGAAGTATGTGTCACCAGTCCGGTGCCACCTGTGCCGGCTCCACGCACCAGGCCTCCAGTGCGACTCCCCAGTCCCGCTCCTAGGCCGGAGCCTTCCTCTGCGCCGGTGTCCAGTCCAGGCACGGTGTCCGGTCCCACTCAAAGGCCGGAGCCTTACTCTGCGCCGGTGCCCAGTCCAGGCACGGCTTCCAGTCCCGCTCCCTGGCAGGAGCCTTCCTCTGCGCCGGTGCCCAGTCCAGGCACGGCGTCCAGTCCCGCTCCAAGGCAGGAGCCTTACTCTGCGCAGATGCCCAGTCCAGGCATGGTGTCCAGTCCCGCTCCATGGCAGGAGCCTTCCTCTGCGCCGATGCCCAGTCCGGGCGCGGTGTCCAGTCCCGCTCCATGGCCGGAGCCTTCCTCTGCGCCGGTGCTCAGTCCGGGCACGGCGTCCAACCCAGCTCCATGGCCGGAGCTCTCCTCTGCGCCGGTGCCAAGTCCGTGCGCGGCGTCCAACCCAGCTCCATGGCCGGAGCCTTCCGCTGCGCCGGTGCCCAGTCCAGGCACGGCGTCCAACCCAGCCCCATGGCCGGAGCCTTCCTCGGCGCCGGTGCCCAGTCCAGGCACGGCGTCCAACCCAGCCCCATGGCCGGAGCCTTCCTCGGCGCCGGTGCCCAGTCCAGGCACGGTGTCCAGTCCCGCTCCATGGCAGGAGCCTTCCTCTGTGCCGATGCCCGGTCCGGGCGCCGTGTCCAGTCCCGCTCCATGGCAGGAGTCTTCCTCTGTGCCGATGCCCGATCCGGGCGCGGTGTCCAGTCCCGCTCCATGGCCGGAGCCTTCCTCTGCGCCGGTGCTCAGTCCGGGCACGGCGTCCAACCCAGCTCCATGGCCGGAGCTCTCCTCTGCGCCGGTGCCAAGTCCGTGCGCGGCGTCCAACCCAGCTCCATGGCCGGAGCCTTCCGCTGCGCCGGTGCCCAGTCCAGGCACGGCGTCCAACCCAGCCCCATGGCTGGAGCCTTCCTCGGCGCCGGTGCCCAGTCCAGGCACGGTGTCCAGTCCCGCTCCATGGCAGGAGCCTTCCTCTGTGCCGATGCCCGGTCCGGGCGCCGTGTCCAGTCCCGCTCCATGGCCGGAGCCTTCCTCTACACCGGTGCCCAGTCCAGGCATGGCGTCCAACCCAGCTCCATGGCCGGAGCCTTCCTCGGCGCCGGTGCCCAGTCCGGGCGCTGCGTCCAACCCAGCTCCATGGCTGGATCCGTGGGCGTGGGCGGGGGCTACGATCCGCACCGGAGCCGCCACCCACACTAGTCACCCCCTTACCCTCCCCATTTGGTTTCAGGTTTTGGGGCCGGAGTCCGCACCTTTGGGGGGGTACTGTCACGCCCTGACCATAGAGAGCCCTCGGTTCTCTATGGTTTTTAGGTCAGAGCGTGACTAGTGGGGTGTTCTAGTAATTTAATTTCTATGTGGCTGGTTTGTATGGTTCCCAATTAGAGGCAGCTGGTAATCGTTGCCTCTAATTGGGGATCATATTTAGGAAGCCCTTTCTCCCACCTGCTTTGTGGGATATTGTGTTTGTGTTTGTGCTTGTTGCACCACTGATGTCACATTTTCGTTGTTAGTTAATTGTTTTTTGTTTGAAGTTTCACCGTAATAAAGATGTGGAATTCTACACAAGCTGTGCCTTGGTCCGTCCATTATCACGAGCGTGACATCCTTATAACTGTACAATACAGTTGTGGCCAAAAGTTTTGAGAATGACACAAATATTAATTTTCACCAAGTCTGCTGCCTCAGTTTGTATGATGGCAATTTGCATATACTCCAGAATGTTATGAAGAGTGATCAGATGAATTGCAATTAATTGCAAAGTCCCTCTTTGCCATGCAAATGAACTGAATCCCCCAAAAACATTTCCACTGCATTTCAACCCTGCCACAAAAGGACCAGCTGACATCATGTTAGTTATTCTCTCGTTAACACAGGTGTGAGTGTTGACGAGGACAAGGCTGGAGATCACTCTGTCATGCTGATTGAGTTCGAATAACAGACTGGAAGCTTCAAAAGGAGGGTGGTGCTTGGAATCATTGTTCTTCCTCTGTCAATCATGGTTACCTGCAAGGAAACACGTGCAGTCATCATTGCTTTGCACAAAAGTGCTTCACAGGCAAGGATATTTCTGCCAGTAAGATTGCACCTAAATCAACCATTTATCGGATCATCAAGAACTTCAAGGAGAGCGGTTCAATTGTTGTGAAGAAGGCTTCAGGGCGCCCAAGAAAGTCCAGCAAGCGCCAGGACCGTCTCCTAAAGTTGATTCAGCTGCGGGATTGGGGCACCACCAGTACAGAGCTTGCTCAGGAATGGCAGCAGGCAGAAGTGAGTGCATTTGAGTGCATTTGCACGCACAGTGAGGCGAAGACTTTTGGAGGATGGCCTGGTGTCAAGAAGGGCAGCAAAGAAGCCACTTCTCTCCAGGAAAAACATCATGGACAGACTGATATTATGCAAACAGTACAGGGATTGGACTGCTGAGGACTGGGGTCAGGTAATTTTCTCTAATGAATCCCCTTTCCGATTGTTTGGGGCATCCGGAAAAAAGCTTGTCCGGAGAAGACAAGGTGAGCTCTACCATCAGTCCTGTGTCATGCCAACAGTAAAGCATCCTGAGACCATTCATGTGTGGGGTTGCTTCTCAGCCAAGGGTGTCTGCTCACTCACAATTGTGCCTAAGAACACAGCCATGAATAAAGAATGGTACCAACACATCCTCCGAGAGCAACTTCTCCCAACCATACAAGAACAGTTTGGTGACAAACAATGCCTTTTCCAGCATGATGGAGCACCTTGCCATAAGGCAAAAGTGATAACTAAGTGGCTCGGGGAACAAAACATCGATATTTTGGGTCCATGGCCAGGAAACTCCCCAGACCTTAATCCCATTGAGAACTTGTGGTCAATCCTCAAGAGGCGGGTGGACAAACAAAAACCCACAAATTCTGACAAACTCCAAGCATTGATTATGCAAGAATGGGCTGCCATCAGTCAGGATGTGGCCCAGAAGTTAATTGACAGCATGCCAGGGTGGATTGCAGAGGTCTTGAAAAAGAAGGTTCAACACTGCAAATATTGACTCTGCATCAACTTCATGTAATTGTCAATAAAAGCCTTTGACACTTATGAAATGCTTGTAATTATACTTCAGTATTCCATAGTAACATGTGACAAAAATATCTAAAGACACTGAGGCAGCAGACTTTGTTCAAATTAATATTTGTGTCATTCTCAAAACTTTTGGCCACGACTGTACATACTTGTATGTTTAGTGTATATCTGTGCATATTTTCGAAAGGTCTCTCTTGATCAAAATGCCTGCCTCCATTGCTGTGAACGTCTCACAGAGCTCTAGATTAGCTTCCTGAACTAGTTATGAACTTGCATTTCATCTCATTAATATTGTGTGTCTATGACAAACAGAACGTTTTTTATGTTTCAAATCTATTCATTATTTTAGATGGCTATAATGGCTATAAATCGATCTCCGAATGTGCTACGGTGATGAAAACACTCTCCCATGCTGTGCTATTATGTAACGATTGTAGGCAGTGGCTGTGACATAGGGTTCAGCCAGGAGTTGATGGACAGTTGGAAGAGTGAATGAAATGGTAGGAGGGACAACCCAGCTTCAAGGGAGGGAGGGAGGGAGGGGGATATGCTCCATCTTTTGTAAAACTGCTGCTGTTATGTCTCTGAATGCCGAACATCATTACGGTGTCCATGAGCTGTAACCCCCCTCTCCCCCTCCCCTTTCTCTCTTCTCCCTCACTCTTTCCCCTCTGTCAGTCACTCTGGGCTCAACAATAAAGCACATTTACATCCTAATGAGAACATGAGCTGAAATGGGGAGAATGAGACTGGAGAGCAGAGCAGAGCAGAGGAGATGAGAGGAGTGGAGTGGAAGAGAGGAGAGCAGAGGAGATGAGAGGAGATGAGAGGAGATGAGAGGAGAGGAGATGAGAGGAGAGGAGAGGAGAGCAGAGGAGAGGAGAGAGTTGCGCAGAGGAGAGGAGATGAGAGGAGAGGTAGAGTGTATTAGAGAGTGATAAAGGGGAAATGAACAGTGACAAATTTGTCAGGGAAAAACTGTGTGTGTGTGTGTGCGTGTGTGTGTGTGTGTGTGTGTGACTCTTATCAACTGTATGCAAGAGGTTTTATTGTCTTCTCAGGAATTGAGCCTTCTCTGTGCTTCTCTCCACATCCCCCATTCTGTCACACATCTGTGAGGTTCTGTTGTGATAACATCCTGTAGGTCTGATATCTGATTGGAAGTTACCTCAACAGTAATGCTATTGGTCAACAACTCTGATTTTGAATCCAAACAACAGATGTGATATAGGGGTCTCAGATTTATTGTCTCTTTCTCTTTGTTGCTGACCTGAGATACAATGTCTCTTTCTATCTCATCCCCATGGACTCGTGGGGCATGGCCTTTCATGCCTCTTAATGCATAAGTTTGTCCAATTAAGTTCAACATCTTTAAACATTGACGGCTGTGATTGACCCAAAGTGCTGGTTTCTGAGGAAACGGATGGTGTGTTTATAAATCCAGAAGAGGGCAGCAGAAGACAGCAATATAGGAGCAATCAATCTCATTAAAAGGATGAGCAACTGCAGTATGGACCTCATGGGATGAGTGCTGCATGCTAACCGTGTGTGTGTGTGTGTGTGTGTGTGTGTGTGTGTGTGTGTGTGTGTGTGTGTGTGTGTGTGTGTGTGTGTGTGTGTGTGTGTGTGTGTGTGTGTGTGTGTGTGTCCGTGTATGTGTGTGTGTGTGTCCGTGTATGTGTGTGTGTGTGTTACATGGAGAGATAAAACCCATCTGAGACAGAAGGTCTGGGTCTTCAGCCTCAGTGAGTGTATGTCAAGGTCAAGAGATAAGGACATCTGTGAGGGGAGAGGTGGAGATGTGTGTAAACGATTTGAGTGTAAGAATGTGTGTGTATGTGTGTGTGCAGGAGTGTGTGTGTGTGTGTGTGTGTGCATGTGTGTGTGTGTGTGTGTGTGGGTGTGTTTGTGTGTGTGTGTGTGTGTGTGTGTGTGTGTGTGTGTGTGTGTATGTGTGTGTGTGTGTGTGTGTGTGTGTGTGTGTGTGTGTGTGTGTGTGTGTGTGTGTGTGTGTGTGTAATGAATGGCTTGTAAGGGAAACCCCAGCTCTGGGTCCAGATGGTTAACGTAATGAGAAAACTCAGCAGCATGCAAGGTGTGTCTCCTGACACCAACGTCCCCCTCCCCCACTCTCCCCTCCTCCAGGGAGGAATTATGAATAATTTATGAATGAATCATTACTTTTAACAGATCGCTTCTCTACAGTGAATACAAAGCCAGCGGTAAGAAAAAACACTACGTATTTATGTCTCAGAGTGTGCATTTATGAAGATGAAAAGTATGACTTAAAGCCTGAATAGCATGTTTGTCATGGCTTTGCTTTGAAACTTGCATGTTATCTGCAGATGAATATTTCTGGTGATGGGTTACCTCAAATATGACCAATGACCATAGCCTCATATTTATATTGAAATGCTTGAATCCATATTCACTGTATTAATCTACCGTAGCACAGCTTGATTAAACCCGTTGAAACATGGCTTCTGCATTGGGAAAAAAATGTATGCCTATGATCTACCCAACAGTCACCTGGGTAGCTGTCACCAGAGGACAGCTGACCTTGATAGAGGTCAAAAGGTCAGAGGCCATTTTCAGTATTTTTGAAAATCATTGATCATTGACTATTAAAACAAAGAAAGTCACATACTCCATATGTATAACCTCCCAGTAATTTATTGGGTAAAAAAAACACCAACATTTCGGCATCACTGTGCCTTCATCAGGGCATGACTTGAGATTGTCCATCGGAATATTCTGTCTAGATCCCCAACCTGGGGTGCCAGACGTCTAGAAACATAATTCATGTTTCTCCCATTGCTTCTAATCCGTCATCCGGTTACCATAGTTATAGCTGAGAGACTGGGACGTCTCACCAACCCTGGAGTAGCCAAAGAGAAATAATTGCTGCTATTCATCTCTCTGATGTGTTTCTTAATCATCTGCTGGCTTTTGAAATGCAGGCTGATTTATAAAGTTGATCAGACGGAGATCAGTGTGTGTTTAATCTCAGCCCTGAGGATCATCTCGAACTTTCACCGCTTTTTTTTTACCACAACGGATTAGTGCTAATTTACTAATCTCTCATGTGCATTAACCTCTGAATGATGTTGTGTGTCACAAAACATTCTCACTATGAATCGTTAACTTAAAAAGTCAGTCACATCCAAAACAAACATGGTTTACCACGCCAATAAGATACCAGACTAGGACTCAGGGATGACTAACCCTGGAGATCCCTTCAATCTCCACCAAGTTAGGTAAACCTGCTTTAAGTTTTTTGCGCCTCTCATGTGGAATGTACTCAAAAGGTCCTTAAAATTGGTGGAGTTGGTGCCTCTAGGGCAGGTATTCCCAAACTGGGGTACGCCCAATGCCGTTGGGGGTACGCCAAATAAAAATGTGATTCACATTTTCAAACAGTCCATTGATATTTTCGAACTGGGCTATACATTTGGGTGAGTTTTTTTTCTCACCTGAGTAGCCTCGTTTCACTGCCCCCCAAAAATGAAACCATCTAGTGTTCAGCAAAATAACAACGCGATGTCAAATACAGTTAGCCTAGTCAAATAATTAACATCCAATCACATTAAACATTACTCTCTCGCGGGAATTTCACTAACGGTCGTATGCAGCAAAATGTAGCTGCTGATCATTATGTTTGCTCGAAAATGGATAAATGGTTAAAAAAAAGTAAGGCCCGTGTCCATAGAGACACATACTAGCTCTACCAGCAGTACTACACCTGCACCTGTCGATGACACAAGTTGTTCTGCTTCCACAAGCACATCCCATGCTAGCATCAGTAATTCTACATTTGTTGTTAGCCCAGCTAGCATGGACACTGACAGTTGTGAATCTGATGAAGCCAACGAGCTACTGCCCCCTTACCCGGGAAAGCACCGGACAACAGACAGGGACGTTGTACAATTGAAGATGTGCAAATATGATGAGAACTACATTGATTTGGGGTTCACTTATATTGGGAGTAGTGCCTTTCCTCAGCCAGAGTGTTATATGTGTAAAAGCACTATCTCACGACTCGATGAAACCTTCACTCTTGCGCAGACATTTAGAAACAAAACATGCCAATTTGAAAAATAAGCCACGGGACTTTTTGAACGAGAATTAAGACAACTTTCGAGTAGTAAGACATGTAAAAAAGCAACAGATACCATTAATAAGAAGGGGCTAGAAGACTCTTATATGGTAAGTTACCGAGTGGCTAGGACAGGCAAGCCCCATACTATTGTGAAGGACTTAATTCTTCCTGCAGCGACGGATATGGCTGGGACAATGCTGGGGGAAAAAGCCCAAAAAACTATAGAGACAATGCCTTCATCAAACAACACTGTTTCACGACGCATCAGTGACATGGCAGAGGATGTTTTGAAACAATTACTGCTATGCATACATGCCAGTGAATTCTATGCGTTACAGCTGGTTGAGTCAGACGTGGCGGGCCTGGCACAGCTCCTGGTATATGTCTGTTATGTTAATGGGGGTCAATTAAGGAAGACATCCTCTTCTGCAAACAGGAGAGGATATAGTTGAAGTCGGAAGTTTATATACACCCTAACCAAATACATTTAAACTCAGTTTTTCACAATTCCTGACATTTAATCCGAGAAAAAATTCCATGTTTTAGGTCAGTTAGGATCACCACTTTATTTTAAGAATGTGAAATGTCAGAATAATAGTAGAGATAATGATTTATTTCAGCTTTTATTTCTTTCATCACATTCCCCGTGGGTCAGAAGTTTACATACACTCAATTAGTATTTGGTAGCATTGCCTTTAAATTGTTTAACTTGGGTCAAACATTTCGGGTAGCCTTCCACAAGCTTCCCACAATAAGTTGGGAGAATTTTGGCCCATTCCTCCTGACAGAGCTGGTGTAACTGAGTCAGGTTTGTAGGCCTCCTTGCTCGCACACTCTTTTTCAGTTCTGGGCACAAATGTTCTATAGGATTGAGGTCAGGGCGTTGTGATGGCGACTCCAATTGTCACGGTTTTCTAACGTAGAACCCAGAAGCAGACCAGGACAAGGAGAGTAAGACGAAGGTGAGTATTTATTTACAAGTTTAAGTGTAGAGATAGAAAGATCCAGGTAGCGGAGCGGGCAGCGGAGTTGAGTTGATGGGATTGAATTGGCAGATCCAAGGGAGTAACAGAAGCCACCGACGACCAGGTAGGGATGGAATGAGTGTTCCGGGTGAATGAGTGTAGACAGAGAGAACGGAGGTAAGTTCAAGGCAAGCAAGACGTACAAAACAACAAAACAAACTCTATCAAAATGGAGGCTGATACGCTGGCACGACATACTGTTCATGGCTAACGATCCGGCAGGGAATGGATGTCAGGTCAGTGCTTATGAAGTGGAGGGGTGATGAGCAGGACCAGGTGTGCAGATAGCTGATGGGATACAGGTGCGGTAAATCAGAGATCTCCCAACTAGCTACGTCGCCCGGCAACCAGACAGGGTGCGTTCCAGGACACCGGAAAAAACACTCCAGGACAGAACACAGGCAAAAACAGACTCAGGAAGCGGGATTCGTGACAGTACCCCCCCTCCGACGAACGCCACCGGGCGTACTACCCGGAGCGCCAGGGTGGAGGCGGTAGAAGTCACGAAGCAGGTCAGCATCAAGGATCTGACGCCGAGAAATCCAACTCCTCTCCTCTGGACCATATCCTTCCCAATCCACGAGATACTGGAACCCTCGACCCCGCCGTCTGGAGTCCATGATGCGGCGCACCGTGTAGACAGGACCACCTCCGATCATCCGAGGAGGAGGAGGACGAGGAGGAGGGGGCAACAGAGGACTGAGGAGAACCGGCTTGAGGCAGGAGACATGAAAGGTGGGGTGTACTCTAAGCGTTGCAGGCAACTTGAGTCGAACCACAACAGGATTTATGATTCTCTCCACCACAAACGGACCAATGAACTTCTGTGACAGTTTCCTCGACTCAGTCCGTAGAGGAAGATCCCGTGTAGCCAACCAAACCTTATCTCCGACGGTATAAGCGGGGGCAGGAATACGGCGACGATTCGCCTGGATCTGATACCGGTCAGAAACTCTAAGGAGGGCCTTCCTGGCCCGATGCCAGGTCCGGTGGCAACGACGAATGTGGGCCTGGACAGAGGGAACCGAGAGATCCCTCTCCTGAGAAGGAAACAAGGGAGGTTGGTAACCATACAGGCACTGGAAGGGAGACATCCCAGTGGCAGATGAAGGGAGAGTATTATGGGCATACTCGACCCAGGGTAACTGAGAGGACCAAGAGGTGGGATCAGAGGAGACAAGACAGCGCAGCGTGGACTCCATCTTCTGGTTGGCTCTCTCCGCCTGACCATTAGATTGGGGGTGAAAACCCGATGTGAGACTGACTGTAGCTCCAATGGCCAAACAGAAGGATCTCCAGACAGCAGAGGTAAACTGAGGACCACGGTCAGAAACAATGTCACTGGGCAATCCGTGGACCCTGAAAACCTCCCTAACAAGGATCTCGGACGTCTCAGTGGCAGATGGAAGCTTGGAGATGGGGACAAAGTGAGCGAACTTGCTGAATCTGTCCACAATGGTCAGAATGACCGTGTTCCCACCAGAAGAGGGCAACCCCGTGACAAAGTCCAGGGCCAGATGCGACCAAGGTCGCCGGGGAATAGGTAGGGGGTGAAGAAGCCCAGAGCTGGGCCGATTGGTACTCTTATTCTGCGCACAAACAGGACAAGCGGCAACAAACCTCCGGGTATCTTCTCCCATGGCAGGCCACCAAAAACGTCTGCGCAGTAGCGCCATAGTCCGGGCAACGCCAGGGTGACAAGCTATCTTGCTGGCGTGGGACCACTGAAGGACATCAGAACGGACCGACTCAGGCACGAACAACCGACCGGGTGGACCGTTACCGGGGCCGGGCTGCGTCCGAAGGGCCGCCATCACATCCTCCTCAATCCTCCATGTAACGGCTCCCACGACAAGGTTCTGGGGAAGAATCGTCTCAGTCTTGGCCCCACTCTCCTCCGTCTTGGAGAACATCCGGGACAAGGCGTCCGCCTTGCCGTTCTTCGACCCAGGTCGGAACGTCAGGGAAAAATTGAAACGTCCAAAAAACAAAGCCCACCTGGCCTGACGGGAGTTGAGACGTTTAGCCGATTGCACGTAAGCCAGATTCTTGTGGTCAGTCCAGACCACAAACGGTTGCTCCGCTCCCTCCAACCAGTGACGCCACTCCTCCAAGGCAAGCTTCACAGCGAGAAGCTCCCGGTTACCCACATCGTAGTTTCTCTCAGCTGGTGAAAGACGACAAGAGTAGAAGGCGCAGGGATGGAGTTTACCGTCAGTGGAGCTACGCTGGGACAGGATGGCGCCCACCCCCACATCAGACGCATCCACCTCAACAACAAACTGACGGGAAGTGTCAGGTTGAGAGAGAATCGGGGCGTTGGTGAATCGGCTCTTCAAGTTCAGAAATGCTCGGTCTGCCTCAGGAGTCCAACAGAAAGTTCTGGTGCAAGACGTCAGAGCAGTTAAAGGGGCGGCCACCCGGCTGTAATCACGGATAAACCTCCGATAGAAGTTCGCAAATCCCAGGAATCTCTGGAGCTGCAATCTCGTACCGGGCTGGGCCCAATCCCGAACCGCCCGAACCTTCTCTTGGTCCATCTTGATCTCTCCCCTGGAGATGATGTACCCGAGGAAGGACGTAGTGTGGGCGTTAAAATCACACTTTTCAACCTTCACGAACAGGCGGTTCTCCAATAACCGCTGCAGGACCTGCTTAACATGCTGGATGTGGCTGGAAAGCTCCTTGGAGAAAATAAGGATGTCATCCAGGTAAACGAACACAAACAGACCAATCATATCCCTCAGCACGTCATTCACCAAACTTTGGAACACTGCTGGAGCGTTGGAAAGTCCAAACGGCATCACCTGATACTCGAAATGTCCCATAGGTGTATTGAACCCAGTCAACCACTCGTCCCCCTCTTTGATCCGAACCAGATGATACGCATTGCGTAGATCAAGCTTCGTAAACACAGTAGCACCCTGTAAAGAGTCGAAAGCGGAGCTCATCAAGGGCAAGGGGTACTTGTTCTTGACCGTAATATCATTCAACCCCCGATAATCAATACACGGTCGAAGAGAGCCATCCTTCTTACTCACACAAAAAAATCCAGCTCCCAGGGGTGATGACGAGGGACGAATGAGACCTGCAGCCAGAGACTCCTTTATGTAGGTCTCCAGGGCTTCCCGCTCAGGTCGAGAGATACTGTATAACGATCCCTTGGGAAAGGCAGCTCCAGGGAACAGATTAATCGCACAATCATAAGGTCGGTGGGGAGGAAGTGACTGAGCCTTCTGCTTACTGAACACCTCACCCAACTCGTGATATGTTTCAGGAACCAGGGACAAATCAGGAGGAGCAGACTCACTGACCCGACTGGGGACAGCCTGAGAACAGGCAGTCCTGAGGCAGTTAGCATGGCACTCAATGCTCCAACTAGTTACCTTTCCAGTCACCCAATCGAACGAGGGATTGTGTTCTCTTAGCCAGGGGTATCCAAGAACCAGAGGAACATGGGGGGAAGGCAAAATGAAAAAAGAAATAACCTCTGAATGATTCCCCGACAACAACATCTTAACCGTTTCAGTCCTCATAGTGATCCGTGCAAGACTACTGCCGTTCAGAGTGGTTGCTTCAATGGCTTCCGGTAATTGCTCCTTGGAAAGCCCCAGCTGTTCCACTAAGTCGGCATCAATGAAGCTGTCATCGGCACCTGAATCGATGAAAGCATTAATCGCTAAACTCTGATTCTTATTTATGAGGGTAGCAGGAAAATGAGGTCTGACAGGGCTCTTGAGAGGTTGAAACTGGCTCGCTAACAAACCTCCCAAACTTAACGAGCCGAGCAGTTTAACGGGCGCTGAGGACAAACTGAGATGTAATGTTCCGAGCTACCACAGTAGAGGCAGCTGTTGGTCTCATGTCTACGTAGGCGCTCGTCCTTAGTTAACCCGTGCTGCCCCACTTGCATAGGTTCAGGATCTGGCGGCAGGACTCCTCCACTAATCCCGTGTGGGGAAACATGATTAACACCTTCTGGTCCACCTCCTGACCCGAATGGTAACCGAGTAGCTGATTGATTGGACGGGACCCACTGCTTCTCCCTCCTCTCTCGAACTCTGTTATCCACCCTAATAGCTAATGCGACCAAACTGTCCAGGTCACCAGGCTCCGGATAGGAGATCAGCTCATCCTTGAGTTGCTCCGACAACCCCTGGTAAAAAGCCGCTTGTAGTGCCTCCTCATTCCACCCACTCTCCACAGCCAATGTCCGGAACTCAATCACAAAGTCTGCCACGTAACGAGCTCCTTGGCGAAGAGAGAACAAAAGCTTAGCTGCGTCCTTACCTCGGACTGGATGGTCAAAAAGCTTTCTCATCTCTGCCGTGAACTCCTGGTATGACGCCATGCAGATGTCCTGTTGTTCCCAAACAGCTGAAGCCCATTCCAAAGCTCTACCACGCAGCAGTTCAATAACAAAAGCTATCCTAGCCTTGTCTGTGGCGTAAGAGTGGGGCTGCAGATCAAACACTAAACCACACTGCATAAGAAATGAACGGCATCTTCCCAAATCCCCTTCGTACTTATCAGGCGTCGGTACCTTGGGCTCACGGAAGGAAACCGCTCCAGAAGCGGCAGGTGAGAGGGGTGAAACAGGTGGTGGAGGATCCGTCGGCAAACTGAGCTGATCCTGGATACTCGTCAAGCTAGCAGAGAAGTTCCGGACTGAAATCGCTATCTCCTGTAGCGCCGTGCTGTGTTGTCCCAATATCTTCTCCTGATGGGTAATGGCATGGCGAACGGATTCCAGGTCCGCTGGGTTCATTCCTGGCCGGATCGTTCTGTCACGGTTTTCTAACGTAGAACCCAGAAGCAGACCAGGACAAGGAGAGTAAGACGAAGGTGAGTATTTATTTACAAGTTTAAGTGTAGAGATAGAAAGATCCAGGTAGCGGAGCGGGCAGCGGAGTTGAGTTGATGGGATTGAATTGGCAGATCCAAGGGAGTAACAGAAGCCACCGACGACCAGGTAGGGATGGAATGAGTGTTCCGGGTGAATGAGTGTAGACAGAGAGAACGGAGGTAAGTTCAAGGCAAGCAAGACGTACAAAACAACAAAACAAACTCTATCAAAATGGAGGCTGATACGCTGGCACGACATACTGTTCATGGCTAACGATCCGGCAGGGAATGGATGTCAGGTCAGTGCTTATGAAGTGGAGGGGTGATGAGCAGGACCAGGTGTGCAGATAGCTGATGGGATACAGGTGCGGTAAATCAGAGATCTCCCAACTAGCTACGTCGCCCGGCAACCAGACAGGGTGCGTTCCAGGACACCGGAAAAAACACTCCAGGACAGAACACAGGCAAAAACAGACTCAGGAAGCGGGATTCGTGACACCAATACATTGACTTTGTTGTCCTTAAGCATTTTGCCACAACTTTGGAAGTATGCTTGGAGTCATTGTCCATTTGGAAGACCCATTTGTGACCAAGCTATAACTTCCTGACTGATGTCTTGAGATGTTGCTTCAATATATCCACATAATTTCCCCACCTCATGATGCCATCTATTTTGTGAAGTGCACCAGTCCCTCCTGCAGCAAAGCACCCCCACAACATGCTGCTGCCACCCCCGTGCTTCACGGTTGGGATGGTGTTCTTCGGCTTGCAAGCCTCCCCCCTCCAAACATAACGATGGTCATTATGGCCAAATTCTGTTTCATCAGACCAGAGGACATTTCTCGAAAAAGTACAATATTTGTCCCCATGTGCAGTTGCAAACTGTAGTCTAGCGGTTTTGGAGCAGTGGCTACTTCCTTGCTGAGTGGCCTTTCGGGTTACGTTGACATAGGATTAGTTTACTGTGGATATAGATACTTTTGTACTTATTTCCTCCAGCATCTTCACAAGGTCCTTTGCTGTTGTTCTGGGATTGATTTGCACTTTTCGCACCAAAGTACCTTCATCTTTAGGAGACGGAATGTGTCTCCTTCCTGAGCGGTATGACGGCTGCGTGGTCCCATGGTGTTTATACTTGCGTAATATTGTTTGTATAGATGAACATAGTACCTTCAGGCGTTTGGAAATTGCTCCCAAGGATGAACCAGACTCGTGGAGGTTTACAATTCTTTTTCTGAGGTCTTGGCTGATTTCTTTTGATTTTCCCATGATGTCAAGGAAAGAGGCACTGAGTTTGAAGGTAGGCCTTGAAAGACATTCACAGGTACACCTTCAATTGACTCAAATGATGTCAGTTAGCCTATCAGAAGCTTCTAAAGCCATAACATAATTTTCTTGAATTTTCCAAGCTGTTTAAAGGCACAGTCAACTTAGTCTATGTAAACTTCTGGTCCACTGGAATTGCGAAACAGTGAATTATAAGTGAAATAATCTGTCTGTAAATAATTGTTGGAAAAATTACTTTTGTCATGTCCTTACCAAAAGCCATGACAGGGAGACATAGTAGAGTGGTAACGGGCGTGCAAGCAGTTGCTGGTTATCAAGGGGCAAAATATTGACACGTTTTTTAAAATTGAGAGATGAGCTTAAATTTTTCTATACTGACCATAATTTTCACTTGTCTGACCTCTTGCATGATGACAAGTTTCTCACACGACTGGCCTATCTGGGTGATGTTTTTTCTCGCCTGAATGATCTGAATCCTGGATTACAGGGACTCTCCGCAACTATATTCAATGTGCGGACAAAATTGAGGTTATGATTAAGAAGTTGGAGCTCTTCTCTGTCTGCATTAACAAGGACAACACACAGGTCTTTCCATCATTGTATGATTTTTTGTGTGCAAATGAACTCAAGCTTACTAACAATGTCAAATGTGATATAGCAAAGCACCTGAGTGAGTTGGGTGAGTAATTACGCAGGTACTTTCCTGAAACGGATGACACAAACAACTGGATTCGTTATTCCCTTTCATTCCCTGCCTCCAGTCCACTTATCGATATCTGAACAAGAGAGCTTCATCGAAATTGCAACAAGCAACAAGAATTTAATCAGAAGCCACTACCAGATTTCTGGATTTGGCTGCGCTCAGAGTAGCCTGCCTTGACAAATCGCGCTGTTAACTTCTTCGGGATAGGGGACAGCATTTTCACTTTTGGATAAATAGCGTGCCCTATTTCACCTTCCTTCTACTCATCCCCAGAATATAAGATATGCCCAAGGAAGCTATGTTAACCTGCCAAAATGATTACCGCCCCATAGCACTCACATCGGTAGCAATGAAGTGCTTTGAAAGGCTGGTCATGGCTGACATCAACAGCATCATCCTGGATACCCTAGACCCAATCCAATTCGCATTCCACCCCACAGATGCACATGCAATCTCTATTGCATTCCACACTGCCCTTTCCCACCTGGACAAAAGGAACACCTATGTGAGAATGCTGTTCATTGACTCCAGCTCAGCGTTCAACACTATGGTGCCCACAAAGCTCATCACTAAGCTAAGGACCCTGGGACTAAACACCTCCCTCTGCAACTGGATCCTGGACTTTCTGACGGGCCGCCCCCAGGTTGTGAGGGTAGGCAACAACACGTCTCACGCTGTTCCTCAACACTGGGGCCCCTCGGGTACGTGCTTAGTCCCCTCCTGTGCTCCTTGTTCACCCACGACTGCGTGGTCAAACACAACTCACCATTAAGTTTGCTGACGACACAAGTGGTAGGCCTGATTACCGACAGCGATGAGACAGCCTGTAGGGAGGAGGTCAGAGACCTGGTAGTGTGGTGCCAGGACAACAACCTCTCCCTCAATGTGATCAAGACAAAGGACCTGATCGTGGACTAGAGGAAAAGGGAAAAGGTGGGCCGAACAGGCCCCCATTAACATCGACTTGGCTGTAGTGGAGCGGGTCTAGAGTTTGAAGTTCCTTGGTGTCCACATCACCAACGAACTATCATGGTCCAAACACACCAAGACAATCGTGAAGAGGGCACGACAACGTCTTTTCCCACTCAGGTGACTGAAAATATTTGGCATGGGTCCCCAGATCCTCAAAAATTTCAACAGTTGCACCATCGAGCGCATCCTCACCGGTTCCATCACCATCTGGTATGGCAACTGCTCGGCATCCAACCATAAGGTGCTACATAGGGTAGTGCGTACGGCCCAGTACATCACTGGGGCCAAGCTGGCTGCCATCCAGGACCTATATACTAGGCAGTGTCAGAGGAAGGCCCAAAAATTGTCAGACTCCAGTCACCCTAGTCATAGATTGTTCTCTCTGCTAGCGCGCGGCAAGCGGTACCGAAGCTCCAAGTCTAGGAACAAAATGCTCCTTAACAGCTTCTATCCCCAAGCTATAAGACTGCTGAACAATTAATAAAACGTCCATCTGGACGATTTACCTTGACCCCCCCCCCCCACAGCTACTTGCTGTTTATCTATGCATGGTCACTTTACCCCTACCAACATGTACAAATATCCTCGACTAACCTGTACCCCCGCACATTGACTTGGTACTGGTGCCCCCTGTATATAGCCTCAATATTTTGGATTTTACTTTTTGTTTATTTGGTAAATATTTTAACTCTTTCTGGAACTGCATTGTTGGTTAAGGGCTTGTAAGTGTTTCACGGTGAGGTCTACCCCTGTTGTATTTGGCTCTTGTGACAAAGTTTGCTTTGATATTTACTATGCAATTATACAATGTAGCTGGCTGGACAGTCATGTGAAATCCATAGATTTGGACCTAATGAATTTATTTAAATTGACTGATTTCCTTATATGAACAGTAACTCAGCAAAATCTTTGAAATTGTTGCATGATGCATTTATATTTTTGTTCAGTATACTATAAGAGAATAGGAATATTCTCCTTTAAGTCAGGGGTTCCAAAAAATGTCACTCAAGCCCTCCTTCCAGCATTGGGGAACATGCCACGCTCCCCGCACAAGCACTGTTCATGAATAAATTGTTCACACCCCTCTTGTTGGCAGAAGCTTATTTCCTGCAGTTCTACACATTTGTCATGGGGTACAGAGAAACTGTTGCTGTTAAAGCTCATTTTCTTGCAAGTCTATACATTTTGCCACCTGCTAATGTGTATTCATGTGACATGAGTGACTCAAACATAAACTTGTCCATGTCATATTTCTTTTTATCTGGGTCTTTCTGACAAATAGCTCTCTAAAATATGCAATGACTGACATGACAAGGGAAACTGATGACGCATTACTCAATTTAGAAATTGCACCATGTGCATTCTACTATTAGAACTTTAAAGAGGAAGTTGAAAGCTGGACTGAGTCTCCACCCCACTCCAAAAAGAAAAACAATGTGGTGCGCCTCTGTCACGTTCCTGACCTATTTCTGTTAGTTTGTTGTATGTGTTAGTTGGTCAGGACGTGAGTTTGGGTGGGCATTCTATGTTTTCTGTTTCTATGTTGGTTTATGGGTTGCCTGGTATGGCTATTAATTAGAGGCAGGTGTTTGGCGTTCCTCTAATTAAGAGTCATATTTAGGTAGGTGGTTTCACAGTGTTCGTTGTGGGTGGTTGTCTCCTGTGTCAGTGTTTGTCGCACCATACGGGACTGTTCGGTTTGTGTTGTACATCGTCATTTTATGTGTAGGCTATTTTTCCCTGTTCGTGCGTTCTCGTGTTTAAATGTAAGTTCGTCGTTCAGGTCTGTCTACACCGTTTGTTGTTTTTGTTAGTTTAGTCAAGTTCGTGTTTTCTTTAATAAATTATGTGTTCAAACTCCGCTGCGCCTTGGTTCCCTCAATACTCCTCCTTTTCGGATGAAAAGGAGGAGAACAACCGTTACAGAACCACCCACCAAATCTCCAGAACCAAGCAGCGGTGTAAACGGAGTAAGGGACAGAAAAAGAAGGAGGAATGGACTTGGGACGATGTATTGGACGGGAAAGGTTGCTACACATGGGAGGAGATCCTGGCTGGTAGGGATCGCCTCCCATGGGAACAGCTGGAGGCACTGAGGAGAGCAGAGGCAACCGGAGAAGGGAACCGGAGTTATGAGGGGACGCGTCTAGCACGGAAGCCCGAAAAGCCCGTGAGTACCACCCAAAAATTTCTTGGGGGGGGGGGGGCTAAGAGGTAGTGGGCCAAGGGCAGGTAGGAGACCTGCGCCCACTTCCCAGGCTTACCGTGGAGAGCGGGAGTACGGGCAGGCGCCGTGTTACGCAGTAGAGCGCACGGTGTCTCCTGTACGAGTGCATAGCCCAGTGTGGGTTATTCCACCTCCCCGCACGGGTAGGGCTAGATTGGGCATTGAGCCAGGTGTCATGAGGCCGGCTCAACGCGTCTGGTCTCCAGTGCGTCTCCTCGGGCCGGCTTACATGGCACCAGCCTTACGCATGGTGTCCCCGGTTCGCCTACATAGCCCGGTGCGGGTTATTCCACCTCCCCGCACTGGTCGGGCGACGGGGAGCATTCAACCAGGTAAGGTTGGGCAGGCTCGGTGCTGAAGGGAGCCAGTACGCCTTCACGGTCCGGTATTTCCGGCACTACCTCCCCGCCCCAGTCCAGTACCACCAGTGCCTACACTACGCACCAGGCTTCCAGTGCGTTTTCAGAGCCCTGTTCCTCCTCCACGCACTCTCCCTATGGTGCGTGTCTCCAGCCCAGTGCCTCCAGTTCCGGCACCGCGCACTAAGCCACCTGTGCGTCTCCTAAGTCCTGTGCACACTGTTGTTTCTCCCCGCACTCGTCCGGTACCACGCACCAGGCATATAGTGCGCTTCGAGAGGTCAGTGTGCCCTGTCCCTGCTCCCCGCACTAGGCTTGAAGTGCGTGTCCTCAGTCAGGTGCCTCCAGTTCCGGCACCACGCACCAAGCCTACAGTGCGTCTCAGCCGGCCAGAGTCTGCCGTCTGCCCAACGGCGCATGAACTGCCTGTCTGCCATGAGCCTGCAAAGCTGCCCGTCTGCCATGAGCCTACAGAGCCTTCCGCCAGACAGGAGCAGTCAGAGCCTTCCGCCAGACAGGAGCAGTCTGAGCCATCCGTCTCCGCAGCGCCATCTGAGCCATCCGTCTCCCCAGCGCCGTCTGAGCCATCCGTCTCCCCAGCGCCGTCTGAGCCATCCGTCTCCCCAGCGCCGTCTGAGCCATCCGTCTCCCCAGCGCCGTCTGAGCCATCCGTCTCCCCAGCGCCGTCTGAGCCATCCGTCTCCCCAGCGCCGTCTGAGCCATCCGTCTCCCCAGCGCCGTCTGAGCCATCCGTCTCCCCAGCGCCGTCTGAGCCATCCGTCTCCCCAGCGCCGTCTGAGCCATCCGTCTGTCCCGAGCCATTAGAGCCGCCCGTCTGTCCCGAGCCGTCAGAGCCGATAGTCAGTCAGGAGCCGCTAGAGCCAGTCGTCAGTCAGGATCTGCCAGAGCCGCCAACCAGACAGGATCTGCCAGAGCCGCCAACCAGACAGGATCTGCCAGAGCCGCCAACCAGACAGGATCTGCCAGAGCCGCCAACCAGACAGGATCTGCCAGAGCCGCCAACCAGACAGGATCTGCCAGAGCCGCCAGCCAGCCATGAGCGTCCAGAGCCGTCAGCCAGCCATGAGCGTCCAGAGCCGTCAGCGAGCCATGAGCGTCCAGAGCCGTCAGCGAGCCATGAGCGTCCAGAGCCGTCAGCGAGCCATGAGCGTCCAGAGCCGTCAGCGAGCCATGAGCGTCCAGAGCCGTCAGCGAGCCATGAGCGTCCAGAGCCGTCAGCCAGCCATGAGCGTCCAGAGCCGTCAACCAGCCATGAGCGTCCAGAGCCGTCAGCCAGTCATGAGCTGTCCCTCAGCCCAGAGCGGCTATTTACCCAGAACTGCCCCTCAGTCCAGAGCTGTCTCTCTGTCCGGAGCTGCCTTTCAGTCCGGAGTTGCCCCTCTATCCTGAGCTACCTCTCTATCCTGAGCTACCTCTCTATCCTGAGCTACCTCTCTATCCTGAGCTATCCCTCTGTCCTGAGCTATCCCTCTGTCCTGAGTTATCCCTCTATCCCGGGGCTGCCCCTTGTATTGATGTTACCCAAAAGATTAAGTGGGTGTAGTATGAGGGTGGTCATTTGTAGGGGGAGATGGAAGCTGGGATTGACTATGGTGGGGTGGGGACCTCGCCCGGAGCCTGAGCCACCACCGTGGTCAGATGCCCACCCAGACCCTCCCCTAGACTTTGTGCTGGTGCGCCCGGAGTTCGCACCTTATGGGGGGGGGTTATGTCACGTTCCTGACCTATTTCTGTTAGTTTGTTGTATGTGTTAGTTGGTCAGGACGTGAGTTTGGGTGGGCATTCTATGTTTTCTGTTTCTATGTTGGTTTATGGGTTGCCTGGTATGGCTATTAATTAGAGGCAGGTGTTTGGCGTTCCTCTAATTAAGAGTCATATTTAGGTAGGTGGTTTCACAGTGTTCGTTGTGGGTGGTTGTCTCCTGTGTCAGTGTTTGTCGCACCATACGGGACTGTTCGGTTTGTGTTGTACATCGTCATTTTATGTGTAGGCTATTTTTCCCTGTTCGTGCGTTCTCGTGTTTAAATGTAAGTTCGTCGTTCAGGTCTGTCTACACCGTTTGTTGTTTTTGTTAGTTTAGTCAAGTTCGTGTTTTCTTTAATAAATTATGTGTTCAAACTCCGCTGCGCCTTGGTTCCCTCAATACTCCTCCTTTTCGGATGAAAAGGAGGAGAACAACCGTTACAGCCTCACAGTTTGGGGAACCACATATACTAATTTCAGTATCCCGGATTTACATTTACTAAGTTAAGTCTAGTTTGAGACCAGGCTGGCACACAGCAAGTCATGTACGCAAGCGATGATTCTGATGTTTTAATCTTGTGCAGTGTGTGGAACCCCCTGACTACGTTTTACTTGTGAATGGAGATTTCAGATTTTCTGTGAATAGACTGAAAAGTTATTTAACACAGTGTTGATCAGTCAGCACACATTTAGATTATGAATGTCGATGGCAGGAGAGGGAGTTTAGGCCGGAGACGGAATGTATTCAACACGTGTTTGAAACAGCGACGCTGTCAATCTGGTTCTGTTTACATGTGCGTTTGGGGTTCAACCATTTACTGTAGTCGGTTCAACATAGCTAACTTACTGTTTCCTAAAGTAATTTGTTTTCTCATCTATGGTTTATGTTGTTGTCTTGGTTCTTAGTCAAGGAAATGTAGCTTTGCCAAGTGCATTATTTGTACTGTCTGAAATCTGGTTAACATTGCCTTAATGTTAACGTAGTTTGGTCTGTGCAAAGCAATTTAATATGATTAGTGTGGCAGTTTCCAAAAGTTTGGTTTTAAACTTAACATCAGTTAACTTCTCTTGGGTAGGGGGCAGCATTTGGAATTTTGGATGAAAAGCATGCCCAAATTAAACTGCCAGCTACTCATCCCCAGAAGATAAGATATGCATTGGGGGGGGGGTTTGAATCATGTCTGTGAGTATAACAGAACTTATGTAGCAGGCAAAACCCCGAGGACTAACCATTCAGATATTTTCTTTTTTGAGGTCACTGTCTGTTCAATGAGTTTTCATTGGGATACTAGATTTCTAAGAGACTTGTTTGCAGTTCCTACCGCTTCCACTGGATGTCACCAGTCTTTGGAAATTGGTTGAGGTTATTCCTTTGTGCAATGAAGAAGTACGGCCATCTTGAATCAGAGTAACGTTATGTGTACTGTTTGAGAGTTGCGCAAGACTAGAAAAGTAGCGTTAGTTTGTTGTCCTCCTGTATTGAAAACAGATAGACCCGTCTTCAATTTGATCGATTATTAACTTCTTGCGAATATAGGGGGTGCTGTTTTGCATTAGCATAATTTGCACTACAGATTAAACGGCTTCCTACTCAATTCTTGCTCGTACAATATGCATATTATTATTATTATTGGATAGAAAACACTCTCTAGTTTCTATAGCCGTTGGAATTTTGTCTCTGAGTGAAACAGAACTCAATCTACAGCACTTTTCATGATAGGGAGTCAGATTTCAAACATTTTGGCCACTGATCTGGAGTCAGTTTAAAGGTCTGTGTAAATGCTATGGAGAAACAGACACTTCTTACGTCTTCCCCTGGATGTCAGTGCGTGATGACGCTTTGAATGGAGTCGATTGCGCAATCAGGGGCTGTATAAAACAGCAAATACCGGAAGTAGCTTCCCTTTGCTGCCTGCGCCTTGCGCGCGAAGGACATCGGACTCGCCTCCTTCCAAGCGTTAGTTTAGCCAGTAATATTTCTCCGGTCATGTTTTTACCCGTTATAGGTGTTAACAGCATCATAAGGTAGTTAATTTGAACCGTTGTATAGCAATTTATATCCTTTTAGTGCGATTTTGAGGCATTGCTTTGTTGTGCACTTTGAAGCGCTGGGCACGTTTCGGGGTCCCGGTCGTACGTTAGTGGGCATTTCGACGGACAAGCATACATCTTTCGACCAAAAGAAGATTAGACCCAAGAAAGGATTCTTTGCCCAAGATTCTGATGGAATAAACAGCTCACAGTAAGAACAATTTATGATGATAAATCGTGTTTCTGTCGAAAAATGTTAAACGCTTACGCCGCCATTTTGTTTTGTATAGCTTCGCTTGGCGCAACCTGTATTGAAAAGTAAGGATAATTTAAAAAATGTAAATCAGCGATTGCATTAAGAACTAATTTGTCTTTCGATTCCTGTCAACCCTGTATTTTTTAGTCAAGTATATGATTAGCTATTGATTAAACTAGATCACTCAAAGATGGCGACCGACATTTCCAGGCTTGTTTTGCTACTATTTTCATTGTATAACCACGTTTTTTTTATGGCTAAATATGCACATTTTCGAACAAACTCTATATGTATGTTGTAATATGATGTTACAGGAGTGTCATCTGAAGAATTCTGAGAAGGTTAGTGAAAAAATTAATATATTTTGGCGATGATACGATATCGCTCTCTTTGGCTAGAATCAGTGCTCGGGTAACGTTTGCATATGTGGTATGCTAATATAACGATTTATTGTGTTTTCGCCGTAAAACACTTAGAAAATCTGAAATGTTGTCTGAATTCACAAGATCTGTGTCTTTCCATTGCTATGTGCTGTGTATTTTTAAGAAATGTTTTATGATGAGTAAATTGGTAATACAAGTTGCTCTCTGTAGTAATTCTAGTCGCTTTGGTGAGATTTGTGATGGTGGCTGCAATGGCAAACTATGATTTTATACCTGAAATATGCACATTTTTCTAACAAAACCTATCCTATACCATAAATATGTTATCAGACTGTCATCTGAGGAGGTTTTTTCTTGGTTAGTGGCTATCAATATCTTAGTTTAGCCGAATTGGTGATAGCTACTGGTGTTGAGAAAAAATGGTGGACAAAGAAAAATAGTGTCTTTTGCTAACGTGTTTAGCTAATAGATTTACATATTGTGTCTTCCCTGTAAAACATTTTAAAAATCTGAAATGGTGGCTTTATTCACAAGATCTGTATCTTTCATTAGGTGTCTTGGACTTGTGATTTAATGATATTTAGATGCTACTATTTAATTGTGACGCTATGCTAGCGATGCTAATCAGTGTGGGGGGGGGGGTGGGGGGTGATCCCGGATCCGGGGTTGAGGCTCGTTAGAGGTTAACATTTAAAAATACCTAAAGTTGTATTACATTTACGTCATTTAGCAGATGCTCTTATCCAGAGCGACTTACAAATTGGAAAGTTCATACATATTCATCCTGGTCCCCCCGTGGGAATTGAACCCTGGTCCCCCCGTGGTAATTGAAACCTCAACCCTGGCGTTGCAAGCGCCATGCTCTACCAACTGAGCCACACGGGACCACCTATTACAAAAGTAGTTTGAAATGTTTTGGCAAAGTTTACAGGTAATTTTTGAGATATTTTGTAGTGACATTGCGCAAATTGGAAACCTGTTTTTTTCTGGATCAAACGTGCCAAATAAATGGACATTTTGGATATATATGGACGGAATTAATCGAACAAAAGGACCCTTTGTGATGTTTATGGGACATATTGGAGCGCCAACAAAAGAAGCTCATCAAAGGTAGGGCATGATTTATATTTTATTTCTGCGTTTTGTTTTGCGCCTGCAGGGTTGAAATATGCTACACTCTCTTTGTTTACTGTTGTGCTATCATCAGATAATAGCATCTTATGCTTTCGCCGAAAAGCCTTTTTGAAATCTGACATGTTGGCTGGATTCACAACGAGTGTAGCCTTCATTTGGTATCTTACATGTGTGATTTAATGAAAGTTTTATTTTTATATCATTTTATTTGAATTTGGCGCTCTGCATTTTCCCTGGCTTTTGGCCAAGTGGGATGCAAGCATCCCACATATCCCAGAGAAGTTAATTCTTGCGACTACAGGGGGTGCTGTTCCGAATTAGCATTTTGTCGTCTCCAAATTAAACTGCCTAGTACTCAATTCTTGCTCGTACAATATGCATATTATTAATTCTATTGGAAAGAAAACACTTTCTAGTTTCATACAAAGTTGGAATGATGTCTGTGGGTGACCCAGAACTCTTTCTACAGCGAAATCCATGACAGACAGTGAAAGGTCTGAGAGCGAAGCTCTGGTTTCAGATCAGTTTTTAAGGTCTCTGTCTATCCTATGGAACGACACGAACTGCACCCGCCTTCCCCTGGATGTCAGTAACCAATGAGAAGTGGAATGGGCCTTCTCCGTAGCTCTCAGAGGTTATAAAAGACCAAGGAGTGAGAGTAGCCCCCCTTTCGACGCTCGCCCTTACGCAGGAAGGGACCTCCGGACGCCATTTTCACAGGCTCGGTTATCAACTTGAAATGTATCCGTCTGTAATTTAATTCGATATAGGACTTAGAAACATCATAAGGTAGTTAATTTAAACCGTTTTATAGGAAATTATATCCGTTTAGTGCGATTTTGAGGAATTTCTTTGTTGTGCACTCTGAAACTTTGGACACGTTTTGGGGTCCCGTTCGATCGTTAGTGGATATTTCGAAGGACAGAGGACATCTATCGACCAAAAGACGTTTATAACATAGAAAGGATACATTGCCCAAGAATATGATGGAAGAACAGCTCATAGTAAGCAATATTTAATATGATAAATTGTTGTTCTGTCGAAATATTTTAAACGCATATTTCGCCATTTTGTTTGGTATAGCTTCACTTGGCGAACCCTGTATTGAAAAGTAAGGATAATTTTACAAATGTAAATCAGCGGTTGCATTAAGAACTAATTTGTCTTTCGATTCCTGTCAACCCTGTATTTTTTAGTCAAGTATATGATTAGCTTTCAATTAAACTAGATCACTCTGATAGATGACGTCAGACATATTGAGGCTTGATTTCCTAGTATTTTTATTGTGTAACCACGGTTTTGTATGGCTAAATATGCACCTTTTCGAACAAACTGTATATGTATGTTGTAAAATGATGTTACAGGAGTGTCATCGGAAGAATTCTGAGAAGGTTAGTGAAAAAATTAATATCTTTTGGCGATGTTGACGTTATAGCGCTCTTTGGCTGGAATCGATGCTCTGGTAACGTTTGCACATGTAGTATGCTAACTTATCGATTTATTGTGTTTTCGCTGAAAAACGCTTAGAAAATCTGAAATATGGTCTGAAATCACAAGAACTGGGTCTTTCCATTGCTATGCTTTGTCTATTTTTATGAAATGTTTTATGATGAGTAAATTGGTCATACACGTTGCTCTATCTAGTAATTCTAGTCGATTTGTGATGGTCGGTGCAATTGTAAACTGTGATTTCTACCTGAAATATGCACTTTTTTCTAACAAAAACTATCCTATACCATGAATATGTTATCAGACTGTCATCTGATGGTTTTTTTTATAGGTTATTGGCTATCAATATCTTAGTTGAGCCGAATTGGTGATAGCACCTGAAGGAGTAAGAAACTGATGGAGTTAGAATAGTGGTGTATTTTGCTAACGTGTTTAGCTAATAGATTTACATATTTTGTCTTCCCTGTAAAACATTTTAAAAATCTGAAATGGTGGCTTTATTCACAAGATCTGTATCTTTCATCTGGTGTCTTGGACTTGTGATTTAATGATATTTAGATGCTACTATCTACTTGTGAAGCTATGCTAGCTATGCTAATCAGTGTGTGGGGGGTGGGGGGTGATCCCGGATACGGGGTTGAGGTTCGGTAAAGGTTAAGACACTGATACCCTTTGCAACCAGGTACCTATGTGAGAGTGGATTCTCAGCCCTCACTAGCATGAAAACTAAATACAGGCAGTGTCACAACTTCCGCCGAAGTTGGTCCCTCTCCTTGTTCGGGCGGCGTTCGGCGGTCGACGTCACCGACCTTCTAGCCATCGCCGATACACTTTTCATTTTCCATTGGTTTTGTTTTGTCTTCCATCACACCTGGTTCCAATTCCATCAATTACATGTTGTGTATTTAACCCTCTGTTCCCCCCCATGTCCTTGTCCGTAATTGTTTCTTGTAGTGCCTGTGCACGGTATGCTGGTGATTACCGGGTTTTGTTTGACCCATTTCATTTATTGTTCTGTTGACAGTGGTTTATGTTGATTAAACGACACCGTTGTAAATCAGTTTTTGCACTCCTGCGCCTGACTTCTCTGCCACCAGCACGCACCTCATTACACACAGACTGTGTGTGGAAAATGATTTAAGACTGAGACTCTCTCCAATACAACCCAACATTGCAGAGTTATGTGCATCCTTTCTCATTAACCTGTGCTGAGTTATTCACAATTTTAGATGAACAATTAAGGTTTTATGTAAAATGGTTAAATAAAGAGCAAAATGATTGATTATTATTATATTATTATTTGTGCCCTGGTTCTACAAGAGCTCTTTGTCAATTCTCATGAGCCGGGTTGTGACAAAAACTCACTCATTCTTATGTTTAATAAATATATTGTATAGTGTGTGTGTGGCAGGCTTACAATGATGGCACAAAACAACATTTGAGAGTGCGCTGACCCTGATGCTAGAGCGGTTACGCAGCTGGAGGTTGAATGTTTGAAGGGGTACGGGACTATAAAACGTTTGGGAACCACTGCTCTAGGGCAATACAGGTGGATGTTTGGCATACTTTTTTCAGAAAAATGTGTTTGTTTCATATGATTGTGTTTTGTGTTTAGTGTTTTGTGTTTGCTTTTCATGTATTGTGTAATTGATGTGTATATAACGTAGATACAGTGCCTTCTGAAAGTGATCAGACCCCTTGAATTATTCCACATTTAGTTACGTTACAGCCTTATTCTAAAATGGATTTAAAAAAAATCTGCAGTCTACACACAATACCCCATAATGACGACGCAAAAACAGGTTTATTAAAAATAAAAACAGAAATACCTTATTTACATAATGATTCAGACCCTTTGGTATGAGACTCGAAATTGAGCTCAGATGCATCCTGTTTGCACTGATCATCCTTGAGATGTTTCTACAGCTTGATTGGAGTCCACCTGTGGCCAATTGATTGGACATGATTTGGAAAGGCACACACAAGTTGACAGTGCATGTCAGAGCAAAAACCAAACCATGATCAATATGTCCGTAGAGCTCCGAGACAGGATTGTGTCGAGGCACAGATCTGGGGAAGGGTACCAAAACATTTCTGCAGCGTTGAAGGTCCCTAAGAACACAGTGGTGTAAGGGTCGATGCTGGAGACGAGAAGCAAGTATAGGGAGTGAACATTTACTGGAAAACAGACATCAAACCAAAACAAGAACAACGTCTGGACAGGGGGAACAAAACAACATAATGACAATAATGCTGACACAGGGAACCAACTGAGGAACAGACAGATAAAAAAGGGCAATCACCAAAGTAATGGAGTCCAGGTGAGTCCAATATTGCGCAGCTGCGCAAAATGGTGGTGACAGGTGTGCGTATTGAAGGGTAGCCTGGCGGGCGAGCGGGAGCGGGAGCAGGCGTGACAAGTGACCTCCGTCATTCTTAAATGGAAGAAGTTTGGAACCACCAGGACTCTTCCTAGAGCTGGCCGCCTGGCCAAACTGAGCAATCGGGGGAGAAGGGCCTTGGTTAGGGAGGTGACCAAGGACCCAGTGGTCACTCTGACAGAGCTCCAGAGTTCCTCTGTGGAGATGGGGGAACCTTCCAGAAGGACAACCATCTCTGCAGCTCTCCACCAATCAGGCCTTTATGGTAGAGTGGCTAGACAGAAGCTACTACTCAGTAAAAGGCACATAACAGCCTGCTTGGAGTTTATGAAAAAAAAGCACCTAAGACTCTCAGACCATGAGAAACAAAATTGTCTGGTCTGATGAAACCAAGATTGAACTCTTTGGCCTGAATTCCATGCGTCACATCTGGAGGAAACCTGGCACCATCCCTACGGTGAAGCATGGTGGTGGCAGCATCATGCTGTGGGGATGATCTCAGACTGGGGCGAAGGTTCACCTTCCAACAGGACAACGACCCTAAGCACACAGCCAAGACTACGCAGGAGTGACTTCCGGACAGGTCTCTGATTGTCCTTGAGTGGCCCAGCCAGAGCCCGGACTTGAACCCGATTAAACATCTCTGGAGAGACCATGTGCAGCAACGCTCCTCATCCAACCTGACAGAGCTTGAGAGGATTCTTAGAGAAGAATGGGAGAAACTCCTCAAATACAGGTGTGCCAAGCTTGTATTGTCATACCCAAGAAGACTCGATGCTGTAATCGCTGCCAAAGGTGCTTCAACAAAAGTACTGAGTAAACGGTCTGAATACTTATGTAAATGTGATATTTCATTTTTTTTTATATATATTTATATGCAAACATTTCTAAAAACCTGTTTTTGCTTTGTAAATATGGGCTATTGTGTGTAGATTGATGAGGGGGAAAAACAATTGAATCCATTTTAGAATAAAGCTGTAACGTTGTCACGAATCCCGCTTCCTGAGTCTGGGTTTGCCTGTGTGTCTGTCCTGGAGTGTGTTTCAGGTGTCCTGGAACGCACCCTGTCTGGTTGCCGGGCGAATTAGCTCATTGGGAGATTGATTTCACCCGCACCTGTTTCCCGTCAGTAATCTGCACACCTGTCCTGATCATCATCTCTACCCTTCAAAAGCTCTGACCTGACTTCCATTCCCTGCCGGATCGTTAGCCATGAACAGTATGTTGTGCCTGAGTACCAGACTCCAGTTGGATAGAATTTGTTTTGTTGTTTTCATTTACGTATTGCTTGCCTTGAACTTACCTCCGTTTGTTTTGTCTTCAGTTACTCACCTGGATCATTCACTCCATTCCCGCCTGGTTGACAGAGGATTCTGCTACTACATTGGATTCACCTATTTCCTCTCATCTACTCACCACCGCTGCCCGCTTCGCCATCTGGATATATCTACCTTTTCACATTTCACTGTAAATAAATACTCACCTTCTTCCTACGCTCCTTGTCCTGGTCTGCTTCTGGGTTCGATCTTGAAAGATCGTGACAGAACGATCCGGCCAGTAATGAACCCAGCGGACCTGGACTCCGTTTGCCATGCCATTACCCTGCAGGAGAAGAGATTGGGACAACACAATACGGCGCTACAGGAGATAGCGAGTTCGATCCAGAATTTATCTGCTAGCTTGACACAAGTCCAGGATCAGCTCAGTTTGCAGGTGATTCATTCACCACCGGTTTCACCCATCTCACCTGCCGTGTCTGAAGCGGTTCCATTTCGTGAACCCAAGGTACCGACGCCTGATAAATATGAAGGGGATTTGGGAAAATGCCGTTCGTTTCTTATGCAGTGTGGGTTAGTGTTTGATCTACAGCCCCATTCTTACGCCACTGACAAGGCTAGGATAGCCTTGGTTATTGAACTGTTGCGTGGAAGAGCTCTGGAATGGGCTTCAGCCGTTTGGGAACGACAGGGAACCTGCACGGCTTCATATCAGGAGTTCACGGGAGAGATGAGGAAGCTTTTTGATCATCCAGTCCGAGGTAAGGACGCAGCTAAACGTTTGTTCTCTCTTCGCCAAGGAGATCGCAGTGTGGCAGATTTTATGATTGAGTTCAGGACATTGGCTGTGGAGAGTGGTTGGAATGAGGAGTCACTACAAGCGGTTTTTTACAAGGGGTTGTCAGATGAACTTAAGGATGAGCTGATTTCTTATCCAGAGCCTAGTGACTTAGACAGCTTGGTCGCTTTATCTATTCGGGTTGATAATAGAGTCCGAGAGAGAAGGAGGGAGAAGCAGTGGGGTCTATCCAATCAATCTGTAACTCGGTTACCATTCGGTTCAGGAGGTGAACCAGGACGTATTGATCGTTATTCTCCACACGGGATTAGTGGAGGAGTCTTGCCACCAGATTCTGAACCAATGCAAGTGGGGCGACACGGGCTAACTAAGGAGGAGCGCCAACGTAGACGTGAGACCAATAGCTCTTTCTACTGTGGTAGATCGGGACATTACAACTCCGCTTGTCCACAGCGCCCGTTAAACTGCCCGGCTCGCTAAATTTGGGAGGAATTTTAGCGAGCCAGTTTCAATCTCTCAAGGATCTTGTCAGACCCCGTTTTCCTGCGACCCTTATGAATAAGGATCAGAGTTTTGACCTGAACGCTTTTATCGATTCAGGTGCCGATGGCAACTTTATGGATGCCGACTTGGTGGAACAGCTGGGGCTTTCCAAGGAGCAATTGCCGGAAGCCATTGAAGCAACCACTCTGAACGGCAGTAGTCTGGCACGGATCACTATGAGGACTGAACCGGTTAAGATGTTGGTGTCGGGAAATCATTCAGAGTTTATCTCTTTCTTCATTTTGTCCTCGCCTCATGTTCCTCTGGTTCTTGGTTACCCCTGGCTGAAGGAACACAATCCCTCGTTTGATTGGGTGACAGGGAAGGTAACTAGTTGGAACATTGAGTGTCATGCTAACTGCCTTAGGACTGCCTGTTCTCCTGCTGTTTCCAGTCAGGTCAGTGACTCTGCTCTTCCTGATTTGTCCCTGGTCCCAGAAACATATCACGAGTTGGGTGAGGTATTCAGTAAACAGAAGGCTCTGTCTCTTCCTCCCCACCGACCTTATGATTGTGCGATTAATCTGTTTCCTGGATCTGCCTTTCCCAAGGGACGGTTATACAGTATCTCTCGACCGGAACGTGAGGCCTTGGAGACCTACATCAAGGAGTCTCTAGCTACAGGTCTCATTCGGCCATCGTCATCACCTTTGGGAGCAGGATTTTTTTTTGTGAGCAAGAAGGATGGTTCTCTTCGACCGTGTATTGATTATCGGGGTTTGAATGAGATTACGGTTAAGAACAAGTATCCCCTGCCCTTGATGAGTTCGGCTTTCGATTCCTTACAGGGTGCTACGGTTTTTACGAAGCTTGATTTACGTAATGCTTATCATTTGGTTCGGATCAAGGAGGGGGACGAGTGGTTGACTGGGTTCAATACTCCGATGGGACATTTTGAGTACCAGGTGATGCCGTTTGGACTGACCAACGCTCCGGCGGTGTTCCAAAGTATGGTGAATGACGTTTTGAGAGATATGATTGGTATTTTTGTGTTCGTTTACCTGGATGATATCCTCATCTTCTCAAAGGAGCTTTCTAGCCACGTTCTGCATGTCAAGCAGGTCCTGCAGCGGTTATTGGAGAACCGTCTGTTCGTGAAGGCGGAGAAGTGTGATTTTCACGCCCATACAACGTCCTTCCTCGGGTACATCATATCCAGGGGAGAGATCAAGATGGACCAAGAGAAGGTTCGGGCGGTTCGGGATTGGGTCCAGCCCGGTACAAGATTGCAGCTCCAGAGATTCCTGGGGTTTGCGAATTTTTATCGGAGGTTTATCCGTGACTACAGCCGGGTGGCTGCACCTTTAACTGCCCTGACGTCTTGCACCAGAAAGTTCTGTTGGACTCCTGAGGCAGACCGAGCATTTCTGGACTTGAAGAGCCGATTCACCAACGCCCCGATTCTCTCTCAACCTGACACTTCCCGTCAGTTCGTTGTGGAAGTGGATGCTTCTGATGTGGGTGTGGGCGCCATCCTGTCCCAGCGTAGCTCCACTGACGGTAAACTCCATCCCTGCGCTTTCTACTCTGGTCGTCTTTCTCCAGCTGAAAGAAACTACGATGTGGGTAACCGGGAGCTTCTCGCTGTGAAGCTTGCCTTGGAGGAGTGGCGGCACTGGTTGGAGGGAGCGGAGCAACCGTTTGTGGTCTGGACTGACCACAAGAATCTGGCTTACGTACAATCGGCTAAACGTCTCAACGCCCGTCAGGCTAGGTGGGCCTTGTTTTTTGGACGTTTCAATTTTTCCCTGACGTTCCGACTTGGGTCTAAGAACGGGAAGGCGGACGCCCTGTCCCGGATGTTCTCTAAGACGGAGGAGAGTGGGGTCAAGACTGAGACGATTCTTCCCCAGAATGTTGTCGTGGGAGCCGTTACATGGAGGATAGAGGAGGATGTGATGGCGGCCCTTCGGACGCAGCCCGGCCCCGGTAACGGTCCACCCGGTCGGTTGTTCGTACCCGAGTCGGTCCGTTCTGCTGTCCTTCAGTGGTCCCACGCCAGCAAGATAGCTTGTCACCCTGGCGTTGCTCGGACTATGGCACTACTGCGCAGACGTTTTTGGTGGCCTGCCATGGGAGAAGATACCCGGAGGTTTGTTGCCGCATGTCCTGTTTGTGCCCAGAACAAGAGTACCAATCGGCCCAGCTCTGGGCTTCTTCACCCCCTACCTATTCCTCGGCGACCTTGGTCGCATCTGGCCCTGGATTTTGTCACGGGATTGCCCCCTTCTGTTGGGAACACGGTCATTCTGACCATTGTGGACAGATTCAGCAAGTTTGCTCATTTTGTTCCTCTCTCCAAGCTTCCATCGGCTACGGAGACGTCCGAGATCCTGGTCAGGGAGGTTTTCAGGGTTCACGGATTGCCCAGTGACATTGTGTCTGACCGTGGTCCTCAGTTTACCTCTGCTGTCTGGAAATCCTTCTGTTTGGCCATTGGAGCTACAGTCAGTCTCACTTCTGGATTTCACCCACAATCTAATGGTCAAGCGGAGAGAGCCAACCAGAAGATGGAGTCCACACTGCGTTGTCTTGTCTCCTCTGATCCCACCTCTTGGTCATCTCAATTACCCTGGGTTGAGTATGCCCATAATACCCTTCCTTCATCTGCCACTGGGATGTCCCCCTTCCAATGCCTTTACGGATACCAACCTCCTTTGTTTCCTTCTCAGGAGAGGGATCTCTCGGTTCCCTCTGTCCAGACCCATATTCGTCGTTGCCACCGGACCTGGCATCGGGCCAGGAAGGCTCTCCTTAGAGTTTCTGACCGGTATCAGATACAGGCGAACCGTCGCCGTATTCCTGCCCCAGCTTATACGGTTGGAGATAAGGTTTGGTTGGCTACACGGGATCTTCCTCTACGGACGGAGTCAAGGAAGTTGTCACCTAAGTTCATTGGTCCGTTTGTAGTGGAGAGAATCATAAATCCTGTGGTGGTTCGACTCAAGTTGCCTGCAACACTTAGAGTGCATCCCACTTTTCATGTCTCCTGTCTCAAGCCGGTTCACCTCAGTCCTCTGTTGCCTCCTCCTCCTCGTCCTCCTCCTCCTCGGATGATCGGAGGTGGTCCTGTCTACACGGTGCGCCGCATCATGGACTCCAGACGGCGGGGTCGAGGGTACCAGTTTCTAGTGGACTGGGAAGGATATGGTCCAGAGGAGAGGAGTTGGATTCCTCGGCGACAGATTCTGGATGACGACCTGATTCGTGACTTCTACCGCCTCCATCCTGGCGCTCCAGGTAGTCCGCCCGGTGGCGTTCGTCTGAGGGGGGGTACTGTCACGAATCCCGCTTCCTGAGTCTGGGTTTGCCTGTGTGTGTCCTGGAGTGTGTTTCAGGTGTCCTGGAACGCACCCTGTCTGGTTGCCGGGCGAATTAGCTCATTGGGAGATTGATTTCACCCGCACCTGTTTCCCGTCAGTAATCTGCACACCTGTCCTGATCATCATCTCTACCCTTCAAAAGCTCTGACCTGACTTCCATTCCCTGCCGGATCGTTAGCCATGAACAGTATGTTGTGCCTGAGTACCAGACTCCAGTTGGATAGAATTTGTTTTGTTGTTTTCATTTACGTATTGCTTGCCTTGAACTTACCTCCGTTTGTTTTGTCTTCAGTTACTCACCTGGATCATTCACTCCATTCCCGCCTGGTTGACAGAGGATTCTGCTACTACATTGGATTCACCTATTTCCTCTCATCTACTCACCACCGCTGCCCGCTTCGCCATCTGGATATATCTACCTTTTCACATTTCACTGTAAATAAATACTCACCTTCTTCCTACGCTCCTTGTCCTGGTCTGCTTCTGGGTTCGATCTTGAAAGATCGTGACAAACGTAGCAAATATGAAAAAGTAAAGGTGTCCGAATACTTTCTGAAAGCACTGTATGTATAGTATAACTGTTGTTTATTGATGTGCTCATGCAGAGCTCATCTGATAAAGAGACTGTTGTCAGCAATTCCCTGCTTAAATAAAGGTTAAATAACGATAATACATAACAAATACATGCATGAGGCTGTGAGAGAGTGTGTGTGTGTGTGTGTGTGTGTGTGTGTCTGAGGTCTGTCGGTGCTTGTGCTTGTATGAGTAATTGTTATTGTGTACATTTAATTGGTTGTGAGTTTAAAAATGTCTATCACTGTGATGTGTGGTGTTCGGGCATGTGGACATTTGTTTGTGTGTGTGTGTGTGTGTGTGTGTGTGTGTGTGTGTGTGAAAGAGAGAACGAGACACAGCAGGGTTATGTGGCTGAGATGATGGGCCGCGTAGGTTCCAGGGCTGCCCTGCTCAGTGCTCAGCCAGGAGGAGCTTCTGTCACCTGTCTCTCCAATCACCTGTGAGCACCTGCAGCTGTCATTACCATCTGGAACACACACACACACACACACACACACACACACACACACACACACACACACATACACACACACACACACAGAGAGAGAGACATATTTGTGTTTTCTTCACCTTGAGGTCTTGAAGTCTCACTGGTCAGCAGTCACACAACTAGTACCTCTAATCACTTAGCTTTAAGCTGTAAGTAATGTTGCACGTCACACAACAATAATCACCAAGGGACAATACGTACAATCATACAAATATATCTGTTTGTTTTATTGAATAATATTCTTTAGTAAGACATCTCCTCTTGAGTCAGGTGTGAGTTACTTTAGAAACAGGTCTGATGGTAAACATCTCCCATTGAGTCAGGTGTGAGTTACTATAGAAACAGGTCTGATGGTAAACATCTCCCATTGAGTCAGGTGTGAGTTACTATAGAAATGAACACAGGTCTGATGATAAGTATCTGTCCTCCAGTCAGGTGTGACAAACTATAGAAATGTACACAGGTCTGACAGTAAACATCTCCGCTCGAGTCAGATGTGAGTTACTATAGAAATATACACAGGTCTGATGGTAAACTCAGAGAGAGGGTGAGGAGAGGGGCCTGTGTGTCTCTAGTTACTGAAGAGGATGTGTCATCCCTTATCGTGGGAGTTGGTAAATGGTGGCGCATGCAAGTTATGAAAAGATTATCATGTCAACCTGGACTTGTTGTCCTTATTGCAGACTTCTGGACTGTTTAGCAGCCTGTTAGTCCTCCTTGCTGGCTGTTAATCCTTGCTGAAGACTGTTTGTCGTCCTTGCAAGTTGGTTGTCCCCATGGCAGATTGTTAGTCCTCGCTGCATTGTTATTACACACTAGTCTTTTTGTTGTGGCTGCAGAGTTAGTAGATTCATCTCTGCTCTATCGCCATGTAAAGTCACACCTGTGTTCATTGTCCCCTGGGAACAGTGGGAGGGGTCAAAGGAGTCAGCCCTTCTTTCATTGGCTCCATCTGTGCCAAGGCCCGTCTTATTACGTATGGCTCTTGTTGGAAGACGTCTGTAACTTTTGGAAGACAAGAGGAAAGGATTGAGATCAACCCAGAGCCGAGAGGAGAAAGGAGATGGCGTGGTTAGTTTTTGGAAGACTTGTGTCACCCTAACCCTGAGCCCAGTGGGTGCTGGGACAGTCTGGTCATTGCTGGGAATGGTCATAACTGACTGACAGACAAGTCCCTCCAGGATTTCGCAGGGATGTTTTGTGATATTTTTGCGGGGGGAAATGTTTTATTTTGCTGCGGCAATTCTGATATTTTGCATGGCAATATGCAGTGATTTTGTCCAATTTGTTGTGAAAATGCGCTAACGAGGAAAAAAGTTTTTTGGCGTGTAGCTTATTTTTCCTATATTTAACTGTGTAGCTTAATTGAACTATATGTGGTAAATGTGCAGTGATTGGTTGGGATTGCAAGCCATCTTTTTGTACTGCGTATGGGTCTGTTTTATGCGATAATGCAATGATTTGACTCTTATGAGGAAATGGTGCTGTGATTGGTCAAATAATATGCTGGGAATTCTTGATTTTGCTAAAAAAATTGCGATCGCAGAATCCGGGAGGGACTGACAGACAGATCTATCTGGCCCTTTGCATGTTTCCACATGCTGTTTTGCTCTGACTACATTTACAGTTTAGTGTTAAATCTCTTGCACCCTGTGTAACTCAATCACACTGTAGGATTCAGTGAGTGCATCATTTAGCATTCTGTGGGAATGATGCACCAGTGTCCTTACCACTTCAGCCCACCACAAAGCTTTTGTTCACCTACAAAACCACACTGAAGGGAGGATTGGTATGAGGAAAGCAAAAACCTCCCTCCCTTAAGTCTCAATCAGAAATACATAACAAAGCAGAACAAAAGAAAACACAACAAGAAACATTTATCACATTCATTCTTCAAGATATTTTCTGAAAATATATCAACACAAGACCTCACATTTAACAGATATTTTTTACATACAGACATAGCTATATAGTAATATTTATATGAAACAATGAGCCAGGAGAGCACCATTCAAAGGGTAAGTTTGTTCTAAATCCAATTTGTGTACAGTAGACTGACAGCCTCTATACTTTAAACATCCCTGTTAAATCACAATGGTTAAGCCAGACTTTGGTCTTGGCAGTACCGTCAAGTCCTTCAGAAGAACCCTATAAGCGTTCATTATTATTATTATAACGTTTAGCCACTCTTTTTTCTTTGTATTATGAGAGTGGTGTTCCCCGTTTGACCCCAGTTTTATTTAAAACCTAAGACCAAGGTCCTTCAAACATCTAGAGTGCACTCTAGTGGAGTTCTATAGCAGTGAACTTCCAATAAATTCCCTGGTTTTCCCAACCAGAAACTTGGATCAAAGTGCCCGGAACTTTGCAACTGTAGACCCCACTGTCTCAGAAAAGGACGGTAAAGTACAGAAAAACCAGGCAGCTCAATGCATGGCCAGATCACACTGGCTAGTGGTAATGTTCCAGTTCTATTGGGCTGTTGGTCTCTAAAGTGTTTCATAAGATGGAGGAATATCTCCCAACACAGTTGTTGTGAAAGAGGCCACTTTGTCCGGTTTACAGGTTGGAATCGGACAACACTGCTCTGAGTTCATTATCAACAAACATGGTTTGCTCCCCCCTCTGCACCTAAGGGAAATTATTGCTCTCAACGCTAGACTATTGCTCTCCAGCTTGGCTTTTATTGAGTCTATTGATCGTCACTCTCATGCCCTCTTTTTCTATCTTTTCCTCTCTCTTGCTCTCCTTTTTCTCTCTCACACACTCATACACACATACAGGTAGGTCATTACACTCACTCAGTCACTCTTACACACACCTACATGTACAAACACACACACACACACATAGTGTGCTAGAGGGAAGGGCACTGGGCAGTAGACACATAGAACACTAGTTGGGGAGATTGAGCAGGAAATGAAGCGTGACTTCCAAGCACATATGAGAGGGCATGTGTGAACCACATTCTCAATGTCACTACCCCTCCCTTCATGGGACCTGCTCTGTCTTAGGCATACACCTCACCAAATATTGATCTGCCGTTCATTCGCCAGGTTGGTTTTAGGGACCACTTGATGGTAGGCGGCAATCAGCGATTCTACATGTTTGCACTCTGTTTGCGAATTACAGCTGGCAGTCTGTTCAGAGGTGCTAAGTACTCTAAGCTGGCGAACGCTACCGGTGTTTTTATTTTTGCCTCAACCAGGTAAAGATCTCTCTGGCATACTCTCAATATCAGAATCTAAGAGCCCTGCCTCACATTATATTTCAGAACTATTTAACTTTCTCCGTCTCACATTCTATATCAGAACTAGTGAACTTTCTTTGCTTCTCATTCTCAGACCTAGTGGACTTTCTCTGTCTCACATTCTAACTCACAACTTTCTCTGTCTTACTTTCTCACTACTTTCTCTGTCTCACATTCTATCTCAGAACAATTGAACTTCCTCTGTCTCACATTCTATCTCAGAACTATTGAACTTTGTTTGTTTCACATTCTATCTCAGAACTATTGAACTTTCTCTGTTTCACATTCTATCTCAGAACTATTGAACATCCTTTGTCTCACATTCTATCTCAGAACTATTGAACATCCTTTGTCTCACATTCTATCTCAGAACTATTGAACATCCTCTGTCTCACATTCTATCTCAGAACTATTGAACTTTGTTTGTTTCACATTCTATCTCAGAACTATTGAACTTTGTTTGTTTCATATTCTATCTCAGAACTATTGAACTTTGTTTGTTTCACATTCTATCTCAGAACTATTGAACTTTCTCTGTCTCACATTCTATCTCTGAACTAATACAGTTTCTTCCTCATACATTATAAATCAGCAAAGAACCCTCAGTTCCTAATATTAAGCCTAACCACAGAACCTTCTCAGATAATGTACATGACGACCAAAACAAGCTTGATATTTTAGAACATGACTATATCTCAACGACTGCCTACATACTCTGATCCTCTTAGAACGTTCTCTAGACAGGTATTCCCAAACTGGGGCAATACCATCAGGGGTACGCCAAATAAAAATGTGATTCACATTTAAAAAAATTATATACAGTATATATATATATAACTATTTTAATAAAAAAATGAAAAGCAAGCTTCACATTTTCAAACAGTCCATATCTATTTTCCAACGGGGCTATACATTTGGGTGGGATTTTTTTCACTGCAAATACAGGTAGCCTAGCCAAATAATTAACATCCAATCACATTAACCGTTACTCTCTCGTGGGAATTCCACTAACGGTCCGTATGTAGCCAAATGTCGCTGCTGCTCCTTCCGTTTAAACAAAAATTGATAAATGGTTAAAAAAAGTAAGGCCCGCGTCCA
Organism: Salvelinus namaycush; assembly: GCF_016432855.1. Lineage (NCBI taxonomy): Eukaryota > Metazoa > Chordata > Actinopteri > Salmoniformes > Salmonidae > Salvelinus > Salvelinus namaycush. Next base: position 27,250,614 of record NC_052332.1, read on the forward strand.
TAGAGACACATACCAGCTTCACCTGCAGTACTACACCTGCACCTGTCGACGACACAAGTTGTTCTGCTTCCACGAGCACATCCAATGTTAGCATCAGTAATTCTACATTTGTTGTTAGCCCAGCTAGCATGGACACTGACAGTTGTGAATCTGATGTAGCCAAAGAGCTACTGCCCCCTTACCCGGGAAAGCGCCGAACAACAGACAGTGACGTTGGACCATCGAAGAGGCACAAATATGATGAGAAGTACATTGATTTGGGGTTCACTTATATTGGGAGTAGTGCCTTTCCTCAGCCACAGTGTTAAATATGCAAAAGTACTATCTCACAACTCGATGAAACCTTCACTCTTGCGCAAACATGCCAATTTGAAAAATAAGCCACGAGTTTTTTGAGCGAGAATTAAAACAGTGAGCTACCGAGTGGCTTGGACAGGCAAGCCCCATACTATTGTGGAGGACTTAATTCTTCCTGCAGCCACGGATATGGCTCGGACAATGCTGGGGGAAAAGGCCCAAAAAACTATACAGACAATGCCTTCATCAAACAACACTGTTTCACAACGCATCAGTGACATGGCAGGAGATGTTTTGAAACAATTACTGCTTCACATACAAGCCAGTGAATTATATGCGTTACAGCTGGATGAGTCAACAGACGTGGCGGGCCTGGCACAGCTCCTTGTATATATCCGTTACGTTTATGGAGGGGTCAATTAAGGAAGACATCCTCTTCTGCAAACCACTGGAAACCAGGACAACAGGAGAGGATATTTTTTAAGTACTGGACAGCTTTGTGACATCAAATGGACTTTGGTGATCAAGATGTGTTGGTATCTGTACTGATGGCGCAAAAGCCATGACAGGGAGACATAGTGGAGTGGTAACGGGCGTGTAAGCAGTTGCTCCCAACGCCACTTGAGTACACTGCAGCATCTAGCGAGAGGCTCCTGCTGCCACGGGAATGCCTGACAGCTTGAAAGACGTCTTGTGTATTTTTTGCACTATGCAATGATATGGGAAGCGACCATGTAACGCTTTTACAGCATACAGAAGTACACTGGTTATTAAGGGGCAAAGTATTGACACGTTTTTTTTTTTAAATTGAGTGACAAGCTTAAAGTTTTTTATACTGACCATAATTTTCACTTGTCTGACCTCGTGCATGATGACGAGTTTCTCACACGACCAGCCTGTCTGGGTGATGTTTTTTCTCACCTGAATGATCTGAATCTAGGATTACAGGGACTCTCCGCAACTATATTCATTGTGCGGGACAAAATTGAGACTATGATTAAGAAGTTGGAGCTCTTCTCTGTCTGCATTAACAAGGACAACACACAGGTCTTTCCATCTTTGTATGATTTTTTGTGTGTAAATGAACTCAAGCTTACTAACAATGTCAAATGTGATATAGCAAAGCACCTGAGTGAGTTGGGTGAGCAATTACGCAGGTACTTTCCTGAAACGGATGATACAAACAACTGGATTCGTTATTCCCTTTCATTCCCTGCCTCCAGTCCACTTATCGATATCTGAACAAGAGAGCTTCATCGAAATTGCAACAAGCAACAAGAATTTAATCAGAAGCCACTGCCAGATTTCTGGATTTGGCTGCGCTCAGAGTAGCCTGCCTTGGCAAATCGCGCTGTTAAGACACTGATACCCTTTGCAACCAGGTACCTATGTGAGAGTGGATTCTCAGCCCTCACTGGCATGAAAACTAAACTAAATACAGGCACAGTGTGGAAAATGATTTAAGACTGAGACCCTCTCCAATGCAACCCAACATTGCAGAGTTATGTGCATCCTTTCTCATTAACCTGTGCTGAGTTATTCACAATTTTAGATGAACAATTAAGGTTTTATGTAAGATGGTTAAATAAAGAGCAAAATTATTGATTATTATTATATTATTATTTGTGCCCTGGTCCTATAAGTGCTCTTTGTCACTTCCCACGATCCGGTTTGTGACAAAAACTCACACTCATTCTTATGTTTAATAAATGTATCGTATAGTTTGTGTGTTTCAGGCTTACAATGATGGCAAAAAACAACATTTGAGAGTGCGCTGACCCTGATGCTAGAGCGGTTACGCAGCTGGAGGTTGAATGTTTGAAGGGGTACGGGACTATAAAAGGTTTGGGATCCACTGCTCTAGACCATCTCAGACATACTCTCATCCTTAATAACATGCAGAAAACATCCATCTCACAGTCTTTACATTCTGGAACATTTGTATCTATTCTCCCTCTCTGTGTACGTTCTTCATCTTCTGTAATGTTGGTCAACATATTTACAGGCAGTCCACTGCGACTGGCTTTTTCGAAGCGGAATTCTCCAAGAGACTGTGGTATAAGTCTCCACATTGGCTGGATATTAAAGGAGGTCAGTGCAGTGCTGCTCTGTAATATACAATGGCATGCTATCTCACTCTAACAGCATAGTCGCCATGGCAGGAACATGCTACGCTGCTATGTACAAGGTCAGAAATGCCTTTCGGCATTTTACTGTACATATCCCCATGCCTAGAAAAGCAACCTTCAGTACACTGGGCTGTTCCTGTGTATGTTGTGCTGTGCTGTTGTCCATGATTTGTTTTAAATGTTATTGCCTATTGATACCTGCACCACTCTCAGGCCAATAACAATACCGTGACAGTGCTGTGTTTGAAAGGTGGCCATTTGCCCCACAAATGTCACCTCCCCAGAGAAGGACATCACAAAGAGAGCCCTCCCAGTGCCCTATGTCCAGGATGAAGAACATTGCAGAAGTCACCTCCCACTCAACACACACACACACACAAACCCACACATGCACACACAGGCATACACACACAATGCACTCCCAAAATAAACTCACATATTCCCACAAACATCACTACACTGGGGGAAGAACACAATCACAAACAGCCACGCACACAAATAAATCCATATTTGCGAGTGGATTCCTCTGTGGTGATTTGATAAGGCTGGTGAGTGGATAAGGAGTGAGACGTCTGTAGAATAGTAAGTAGGTGCTCCAGCTCAGAGCCTCCTCAGGCTTTGATGTCAGCTTTAAACTCGGCTTTATGTCGACAACAGTTGCCAAGCAAAGGATACACTCAACAATCACTGGCATTACCTTTCAGGTGACAGAGAATCTAATCAATTTAACACAGTAGCATTCCTTTAAGTCCAATCCTTAACATTTCTCTGAAATACTGTATTATGGTGCATTATGGTCAACAAAAAAGAGCACCACAAGCTGAGTTAGGGAGGCTGGCAAATTGGGAGATTTTTAAGCAGGCGCATTCATAACCACTCACTCAGTAACTATCTCACACACTTGCAAAAAAGCTGACTTTCTCTTTTAACACAGCCCAACTCTTAAAGAGACTTAAAACTGTACAAATATTGCAGAGACTAGTTAGAACATTTTACATAAATGTAGGTGAATAATTCAAGCAATGATGGCTGTATTCCATAAAACCCCTGGAAAGAACCTTCAAAGAGTTACATTATAATAACATAGCCTCATTTTGGGCCCAGAGGGTATTTAGCTCCATCACTCTCTCACATGCTCAGAGTCAGCGTGCTGAGCACAAACTGAAATCATCTCTGTCAGGCTACTGTTATGTGGGCCAGACATGGCAGTCATGTACGAGTCGGGGCATGACAAATAGAAATAGATCCCCCCTGATGTTGTCCAATAAAACATAATTTTGATCTCCAGCTGTGAGGTGTGTGATTTGCAGGTGGGCAGATGGTGGAGGCCAGGCATAGTCACACTTTCACCACGGTGATTGCCATTAATTAGAAGAGTGGACTCGAGAATAGTAATTATGATGACATGAAGTGATTATTGTTACACACCTCTCTCTCACACATACACACAGACACAATTCACACTCGCACATCAAATTGCGCACACACTTTTTCTAATTGTTGTGAGTGGAGGTGATTTCTGGAAACTAGGACAGGTGATGGGAAGGCAGAGAGATTATACAGGCTGTGCCTTTGGTAGTTAGTGTGCTAGAGGAGAAGGGGTAAAGGTGATTGACAGGGAGGAAGGGTGGTGGTGCTGACTTGGGCCCTAGTCTATCTTCCTCGCTGGTGGCAGGTGAGAGGAATTCCTCCGAGACCCAGACCTGATGGGCTGTTGACCCCTGACACTTCATCATGGTGCAGCCCAGTGCACTTCTGGCGAAAGGGGGCCATTCCTCCAGCCAGCCCAAGTGCATGATGGGCGATTAAGTCCCTATTAAGTTCTCAGTGTCAATGCTGCCCCTCCCCCACCATCGGTCCCCTGTGCTACGAGGCATCAGCCTTGGGGGCTTTTTTTTCTTTCCTGCAGTTCTTGATGGAGAAAGTTCTTTCATGACGTTCTTCTGACGTCTTCACTGTCTTCCGGGCAGGGCCTTCTTTCTCTTTCTCTTTCTGTTCGTTGACTAGCACGTGTAGCGATGGCTCCTTATACATGGCAACTGTGGGGCAGATAAGGGAAACAGTTGAAGCGTCCAATGGTGAACATAAGCATCATGCAACGTCTATAATAACTTTATACGTTTCTGATATATCCCTGTTTAGTAAAAAATTCAGCACAGCATGGACAGGAGGGCACGTGACCAACCTTCTATAACTTTAGGCAGGAAGTGTGCAGCACCTTTGGTCTTCTTCACCCGGTTGCCCTTCATGACTTGTCCGTCGCGGTTGATACCGATATACCAGGAGCGGCCCGACTGGCTCTGTCTGTAGAGCATGGAGGAGTACGTCACGTAGTAGTTCTCAAACACACTCTCTTTGAACTTACACTCTGGAGTGAAGTGTTCCTAAAGAGAAGGATAGAGAGAGAGAAAGAGACTGTCACATTAACAAACTAAAACAAACATCATGAGAGGAACTGCTATACACATTCAGTCAACACTGAAACACAAACAGACATTCATACAAATGTATGCATAGTATGTGCTCACACATACTGTACGCAGTGGTGGGCCGTCGGGGCCTGCAAGGCCTTCTCTGCTGGCCTAAACATCATCAGAATATAATTTTTTTTTAAATATATTTTCCCACAAATATGTATTAAATTATTCCCCAGAGTAAGAGTTATACTCTTCATTTCATAGCTTTCCTCTTGGTTGCACTGCTTCCAGCCCCAGGTTGAGATTTTGAGGGCTGGTCTTTATGTTAGATCTTTTATCCAATCATATTCAGCCATCATGTGTTGCCAGGGGTCTAAAATCTGCCCTCAGGCCTTCAGAATCAACAGTGCGGGCGCTTGTAGCTTATAGGGAATGGAAATGAAAATTTAGTGTCAACCAATCAGCTTTAGAGTTGGCTATTGTACGCCTTCTGGCTGGCTCCAGTGTTACACAGGAGCCAGCTAGCAGGCGTAGTGCGTGCACGTCTTTTGATTGGATTACCAATATTGAGAGGCAGGTCCTATGGAGATCTAGGAAACTGAATTTGATAAACGAATTAATTTGCGTACTACTAAGCTGTTTTTTCAACCCACAATGGCGGAAGGAGGAGAAGATATCGATTTGGTCGAGGATATAATTATAACGCCATTCTCAAGACGAACTTTTCAAGAAAAGTTAGACATTGTAAGGAGAGGTCGCCCGACGCCACAAAGCCTGTCACAGGCGGGAAAGTGCTTCGTTCGCTCGCCACTTTCAAAGTTTCAACTACGAGCGCTGTCAATGGCTCACAGGCTCCTAACAAGCAATGGTGCTTTTGAAAACTTTTGGGGACACCGGAGTGGATCGACAGCTCAAAGAACAAACGCGCAGGGCAACGGAGCTGCACAATGAAAAGGTGAAGGGAAATATTGAAAAGACTCATTGATTGTGTCATGTTTTTGGGTAAACACTGTTTACCCAAAAATGTCAATTTGTCAATTTCAAGGTGACGCAACGCCTGGTTATACTGTGTTTCTGTCTAAATGTATAGTTTCTAGAGCCATGGCATCATAATGAGGTGGATTAATTCGGGTGGGACTGTGTAGTACATCACTGAAGGCCCAGGCCCCAGGCCCACGGCACGCCACTGACTGTACGCATGCACGCACAAGCTCAGTGAAAAACAGATGAATTATGAAAGTTGTGTCTAAAGGGAATCGAAGGGAAAGCTAGGATTCTATGTGTATTCATGTTTCTTTGAAAGCGAGAACATCCTGGTCTTTGGGGAGAAGAGTGTGGAGTGATTTCACTCGTAGTGAGGCATTACATGATAGCATCAGTGGTACAAACTGAACACATCCCTCTAAGGTACAGCAGAAGAGACAAACCACTGGGAAATCCACCTACAAATACAAACACATAGTATGCAATTTAACACATTTACACACATTAAGTTATTTTGGAAGTACATGAAAGTTCACAGGCAGAACAAATGGTTCAAATGGAAGTCGCTTTCAACCTTCAAATTCAAAAATTAAATCCAGAGCATTCACACTGTCCTACTAGGTGACAGTGAACACACAGCAGCACCCACGGCCTCCAAAGTTAAATGTTTCCAACAGTTAGGACCCAGTTATTGGCTGTTAGCACATATCCCCAGTACCCACACCAGTACTTAACCCTCCTACCTCTAGCACTAACATAAGGACCATTAAACCCTGCAGAATGTTGCTTGGTGATTGTAACCACTAGCGACAGGTATACATCTCTCTTAGTCACCGTCAGGGTCCTTCCCCTGTCAGAGAGCAAACCCAATCTGCACGATTGATTTAGTGAGAGCAGCAGGGCAGAAACAGCTGACTGGATACTTTCTCTGAGACTTAGGGAGATTGGTGGAGATGGAGGACTCATCAGGGATGAAGGAGCTCCATGGTCACAGATCATCACCTCTCACCTTCAAGGTGCTGTGGCATGCATGTCTGGGAAAGCCAATCACGTGCTGCATCTATGCGTGGTACCATACCCTTGCCCACCCCCCCCATCCCCCTATTCTCTGTCGTAGCCCCGGTACCACCACAGCCCCACCCCTGTTCTCTATCGTACCCCCGGTACCACCTTTTCTGTCGTATCCCCGATACCACCCCAGCCCCACCCCTGCTCTCTATCGTACCCCCAGTACCACCCCAGCCCCACCCCTGTTCTCTATTGTACCCCCGGTACCACCACAGCCCCACCCCTGTTCTCTATCGTACCCCCGGTACCACCTTTTCTGTCGTATCCCCGATACCACCCCAGCCCCACCCCTGCTCTCTATCGTACCCCCAGTACCACCCCAGCCCCACCCCTGTTCTCTATCGTACCTCCAGACCACCCCAGCCCCACCCCTGTTCTCTATCGTACCCCAGTACCATCCCAGCCCTGCTTACCTATAGGCACATTCCACCTCTACATCACAGAGTTATTTATAGATCTTCTGACAAGTCTGATATCTTCAGCTGCACTCACACACACCAGAGGAGATTAATAGATGATCTGCTTCATTCATTAGTAATCAGGCTGGAGGAGAGGGAGAAAGGGAACGAGAGAAGGAGAGGTAGGGAGAGAGGAAGAGAGAGTGAGATGTAGGGAGGTAGGGAGAGAGAGGGAGAGGTAGGGAGAGAGGGAGAGAGAGAGAGGGATGTAGGGAGGTAGGGAGAGAGATGGAGGTAGGGAGAGAGGGAGAGAGAGAGGGAGCGGTAGGGAGAGAGGGAGAGGGAGCGGGAGAGGTAAGGAGAGAAAGAGAGGTAGGGAAAGAGGGAGAGAGAAGGGCAAGAGAGGCCTGCTCCCCTGGACCTGCAGGGGAAAACAGTGCACGAAGGAATTTTCAATGAGTCTCCAATCACCATAACCCAGGACCCCACCACCAACCTATGTGTCACCATAACCCAAAACTAAACCTCTGATCATCACCCGGCATTATAACCCATCACTAAGACCTAGATTACCTTACATTCTGAAATGACCCTCATGGTAACAAACTTCGTTCTCAGAAATTATACCTTCAGAAAAACCCACAAGGCGACTTCTGAACATTACCATGTTGATAATCCTTGATGAATTCTGTGGAATAATCCTTATGATAACCCACTTCCTCATTATAACATCTATCTAACAGCATTTTTTTGCCAGGCGTCTCCCTAGGATTCCTGGCAAGATGTCAGCAGAGAGGAATTACCCTGATCATAACCGGCTGCTAAACCCCTGAACTAATCATCCTGATAACCCCCAACTCAGCTACCATGGCTGCTACAGTATATCTAACTCACACAGCCTAGTTTCTGTAATTACCATGCCTTTAATCCATGACTCAGCCTCAAGGTAACCCACTATCTATCTTTGCAGGATGGTAGAGGACTCCCCATGACGTGACCTTCAAACCTCCACTGATTTAGCCTCTACCTTTGAGCCCACCTTAAGAACCAGTTGAGTAAATAACTCCTGAGTGTGTGTGGAACCTGACAGGGAGGGTCACCCTTTTTAAGTGCAGAAGGGGGACATTTTCATTTAAAGATGAGTGCTTGGACTAAAGTATGAAATGAAATAAAAATCTCATCCTTCACTGGTGACTTATTGACTGACTCAGGCAGGTTCCTTTCCCTGCATCTCCAGCCAGAATGAATTCTAATGAAAGCCTGCGAGAGAGGTAATATCCAGCGTCCGTGCAGAGAATCCTGAGGATGGGTAGAACCTCTTTATCATGCAAAGAAGTATCCCTACCTTCCCCTCCCCCTCTCTCCTCCTCTACCTCCTTCTCCCTCAGCCAGCCCTTGTGTCTGATTACATCTATTCTACCTGCTCTAGAAAGCTTAACTCCTAACACCACCGTATGCTACGCTGCTCTGCTCTCCTGGAGCAATAATCAAGCCAAGGACTCAGACCAGGGGCTAGCACACCAGGTAGCTACTAGCTACACTTAACAATGTTTACACAACCTTTCAGATCAATTGGTGTAGCTGGTACCTCTTCTCCAGCCATGCAGTTGGGTCCATTCATACAGGTTCATAGTGTGGGAGTTCTATCCCACTTTTAATTTGAGGTCTATTTTAACACTGAAAAAGCTGTTTCTAAATTAAGTTAAAATATCAATGTGACATTATTACATACAAAGATATACCATGACATTTAAAATTATAAATGTAATAAAACAACAAACTTTTCTATGTAGTTTTTATGACATGCGCCCCATTAAAAGACCCGGTAGCCGCCCGGTGGCCTTCACATGTGTAGCTTGTTGTTTATGTTTGCCAATCAAAGAGTCAAGACAGGCACTGTTATATTGTATGGGATGATACAAAGTTAGCTAGTCTTGGCAGTAGCCAAGTTGCCTTGGCTACTGCATCTCTCCCTCTGTCTGCTCCTCCCATTGCACACACACCGGCCCCTCCGCAGCTGCAGCAATAGAGCACCAGCCTCTCTCTCTCTTGCACAGCAGTGCTCACGTTAAAACCGTACCTAAAAAAAACATATGTATTTTGAATATCTAGATATGCAACAAAAATGTATGATACTGTTCGAATAGTGAAATTATTCAAATGCCCGTTCCCTAGCTAAAAGTTAGACTGAGGTACTGTTTCCTTGGCTTAGTCCTCTGTATTGCCACCAGGGGTCGTAGTGACACATTAGGCAGTCCTGCCTGTGTCTGTTGATCACCCCCAGCAGTCCCTGGGTAATCTAGGGCCTTTTCCCTTTCCCTGTCTCCTCCATCCTCTGTGACCCGGAAACCGATAATTGGTCAAGTGGTCAAGTAGTGTCAATTCGTTAGTAGGTGAACGGAAGAGTGTCCTCCTCGATAGCCATCTTTCATCGAGGATAGTCATGTGTATCCTACCTAGGTCCTTCGCAGAAGAGTTTTTTAAACCCCTCTGAATCAGCTTTTGTTTTGTCAGAGGAGAAAAGCATGCAAACGTTTAAAAACAATATGCTACTTATAGTTTCATCTAGAAAATGTTTTTACACAACTAATTCATTTGTTTTATCACTTTACACATTAATTTTGGGCTACACCAATGTAAACTTCAATTACCTGATTTCATACAAGCACATTTTCGTCCACATTCT
>NC_052332.1:27265592-27303092 GCF_016432855.1 Salvelinus namaycush
CTATTATTTCTAGAAGTTGTTGTATATTATCTCCAATGTATCGTCCATGTAAAAAACCTGTCTGATCAGGATGAACAATATCTGATAAAACCCTTTTAATTCTGAGTGCTATGCATTTTGCTATTATTGTTGCATCACAACATTGAAGTGTAAGGGGCCTCCAGTTTTTTAGATAGACTGGGTCTTTATATTTGCCATCTGGGTCTTGTTTTAATACTATTGAAATCAGACCTTCCTGCTGAGTACCTGACAGACTACCATTTCTATAGGAGTAGTTAAAACAATCTAACAATGGAGTTTTTAGTATATCCAAAAATGCTTGATATACCTCTACCGGTATGCCATTAAGTCCAGGGGTTTTCCCAGACTGAAAGGATTTAATAGCCTCAAAAAGATATTCCTCTGTAATTTGGCCTTCGCACTGATCTTTCTGTACATTTGTTAATTTTCTATTTTTTGTATTATTTCAAAAGAATTCCTTACCGTAATCTTCATTCAGTGGGAGAGGATGAGACGGAAAAGAGAACATCTACTTAAAATATTTAGCTTCCTCTTTTAAAATATAATTAGGAGAATCATAGATGACTCCGTCTTCAGTAATGAGTTTCTGCAAATTCTTTTTGTTAGTGTTCCTGTGTTGGAGATTCAGGAAGAATTGTGTGCAGTTTTCTCCATATTCCATCCTGTTTGCTTTATTTTACATTAGATCGTTCTTGAATAAGTTCCTCAAGTTCTTTTTGTTTTTCCACTAACTTATTTTGTATCTCTGTAGTATTGTTTTTTATTGCTATCTACCTGTACTATCATGTATTTCTTGAAAATCATTCCTAACTACTTGCACATTCAGATCGAAATTTTTGTTAATTAATATCATCACACCTTTTGAGTTCCTTTGTCGATGACAGAAAATGATTTCACCACCCCATTCCTTTTTCCATGCAACTTCATCTTAGGATGTAGTGTGAGTTTCCTGTAAACAGTATACAGTTGAAGTCGGAAGTTTACATACACCTTAGCCAAATACATTGAGGTCAGGGCTTTGTGATGGCCACTCCAATACCTTGACTTTGTTGTCCTTAAGCCATTTTGCCACAACTTTGGAAGTATGCTTGGGATCATTGTCCATTTGGAATACCCATTTGCGACCAAGCTTTAACTTCCTGACTGATGTCTTGAGATGTTGCTTCAATATATTCACATACTTTTCCTACCTCATGATGCCATCTATTTTGTGAAGTGCACCAGTCCCTCCTGCAGCAAAGCACCCCCACAACATGATGCTGCCACCCCCGTCCTTCACGGTTGGGATGGTGTTCTTCGGCTTGCAATCCTCCCCATTTTTCCTCCGAATATAATGATGGTCATTATGGCCAAACAGTTCTATTTTTGTTTCATCAGACCAGAGGGCATTTCTCCAAAAAGTACGATCTTTGTCACCATGTGCAGTTGTAAACCGTAGTCTGGCTTTTTTTATGACGGTTTTGGAGCAGTGGCTTCTTCCTTGCTGAGTGGCCTTTCAGATTATGTTGATATAGGACTCGTTTTACTGTGGATATAGATTATTTTGTACCTGTTTCCTCCAGCATCTTCACAATGTCCTTTGCTGTTGTTCTGGGATTGATTTGCACTTTTCGCACCAAAGTTCTTTCATCTCTAGGAGACAGACCGCGTCTCCTTCCTGAGCGGTATGACGGCTGTGTGGTCCCATGGTGTTTATACTTGCGTACTATTGTTTGTACAGATGAACGTGGTACCTTCAGGCGTTTGGAAATTGCTCCCAAGGATGAACCAGACTTGTGGAGGTCTACAATTTTTTTCTGAGGTCTTGGCTGATTTCTTTTGATTTTCCTATGATGTCAAGCAAAGATGCACTGAGTTTGAAATACATCCACAGGTACACCTCCAATTGACTCAAATTATGTCAATTAGCTTATCAGAAGCTTCTAAAGCCATGACATAATTTTCTGGAATTTTCCAAGCAGTTTAAAGGCACAATCAACTTAGTGTGTGTAAACTTCTGACCCACTGGAATTGTGATACAGTGAATTATAAGTGAAATAATCTGTCTGTAAACAATTGTGGAAAAATGACTTACAGTATGTCATGCACGAAAGTAGATGTCCTAACCGACTTGCCAAACTATAGTTTGGTAACAAGAAATTTGTGGAGTGGTTGAAAAACGAGTTTTAATGACTCCAACCTAAGTGTATGTAAACTTCCGACTTCAACTGTATGTTATATTCCTTTTCCTTTAGCCACGTAAAGACTGATCTTCTTTTTTAATAATCTGCTAAACTGTTACAATTATAACTGGCTATACTTATTTCACCCCTTACCATAACTAGATACTATTCTCAGTCTAAATTGACCATAACTAGTGCTTGTAAAGTTACTGCCATCAGAGGTATTATGATGGTCAAAACTAGAGCTTTCAAACGTCTGATATTTAGGATTGAAGAAATAGTTTCTAGAAATATATGTTTTATTCCCTTGTCTGTTTGCCTGTGAGCCAATGCCACAGATGTTAGAAAATTGAGACAAGATATGTGTGTAGTAAATCTGAGTGAGTTAATGTGTATGATATTGGATGTGATTTAGTGAGAGTGTGTACGTTGTCTGTATAAGAGTAAGACTGTAATGTGTGATGTCCAAATAAATAATAACCCCGCCAATTTGCATGGTTAAATGTCTATGTGTGTAACATGTAGTGCGTATAGCCTTAATATTCATGATGATAATTGTAATCCATATCATATCACAATCATAGTTGATTCATAATTACCTTTAACATAATTAAAAAACACATCCCAGCATTTCCATAGCAATTGACGTTTCACATGATTATGAAAGAGACCTTGCATTACTATAGAGACGGCTTCACTACAGTACAAATGTGTCCCGTACAATATGTTAATATTCCCCAATGTCCCTATTCTGATATCGTCCCCTTACTTGTTATAAACATATATAAACATGTAGACAAAGACATAGAAAAGATAAACAAACAAGAAACATATAAAATTATAGAACAGTTCTCGACAATAGAGAGAGAGGTGAGAGACGGAGAGAAGAGAAGAGAAAAGAGAGAAAGAGAGAGCCAGAGAAGAGAGCGAGATCAAGTGTGTATGTGTATGTATTAGTCCGGATGTGTAAGTGATGTAACTGAGTACGTGTGTGTTCATATCCACTTCATAGTGTTCAGATATTTTTACAGTTCCAATCTTTTTTTCGTAACCTTAAGTCCCGGTAGAATTTAGTACAGCCATGGTGTTATGGAGCTGTCTCGGAACATCTATAAAGAGTTTGTCCACAATGAGAAAGGCACGCTTACCCCTCTCCCTCTATTGTCACTGTACAGTTTACAGTCTCTTGCGACGTTCATTTATCTCCCGTGGAAATTGGTCATTGAGCCCGAATTTGGTCCCTTTAAGCTCCCTTCGCCTGCTTTTGATCAGCTCCTTTTGTTGGTATTGTTCAAATTTTGCGATGATCGGTTGGGGACACTTGGTCTTGTCGCTCCGAGCTCCAAGTCTGTGTACACGGTGGAAAGCCACCTTGTTTACAGTCTCTAGAGGAAGTTTCAAGGCGGATTGCATGAATTCTCTGATCGCGCCCTCTGGATTATTGGATGCGTCCTCAGGAATCCCAGAAATATTAGATTTTCACGCATGCTACAACTTTGTATGTCTAGTAGCGACTCCTTCATCACCCTGTTTTCCCTGAGTAGACAATCCATTTTAGAATCGTGGATTTTTACCTTGGCTGTGAGTGCCTTGTTCTCTCCTTGGAGCGTGAGAATTTCACTCTGGCTAAACTCCAAACTCCCACTCAGCCCTGCTACCTCCTCACACAACTTTTCCAGTGTTGCATGAATTCCAGCCAGAGCACTAGCCTCTAATTCAACGGTAAGTAAATCGTCCGTGTCTGTAGATGAATCTGTTTTTTTTTTAATTGTCGGGTTTTGTGAGGTAGTCGGAACTTTCCATGATGGAGTATGTTGTTCCTCCATAGCGTGAAGCTGTTGGTACTCGTCGATTTCCCTCAGGATCTCCTTAGTATCCAGGTTTGCTCTTTACTGCAACCAGATGTTTTTCAAAAGTTTTTAACAATGCGTCTTTCCAACGACAACGACCGGTGTCTGTAGTACAGCCACCTAGCACTGTTGTTTGGTTAGCGGTGTTTCCTAGCTGTTAAAAGCTAAACGAGTTGCGGAATCCACGCGAAAACAAGTTTGGTATTCTTATTTCATTTAATCAATAGCGGTTTTGTTTTAATCAAAAATGACAAACCGGGTGTTTTCCAGCATACACTGTTCAGCTGCTCACTCTGATAACGTGTGATTAAGAACACTTACTCTTTCCATGACATAGACAGACCAGGTGAAAGCTATGATCCCTTATTGATGTCACGTGTTAAATCCACTTCAATCAGTGTAGATGAAGGGGAGGAGACAGGTTAATTATGGCTGCAGCCCGGTGTCGGTACACTTATGACAACAGCCAGCTCAAGTGCAGGGCGCGAAATTCAATTATTATTATTTTTTAATATTTAACTTTCACACATTAACAAGTCCAATACAGCAAATGAAAGGTACACATCTTGTGAATCCAGCCAACATGTCCGATTTTTAAAATGTTTTACAGCGAAAACAGCACGTATATTTATGTTAGCTCACCACCAAATACAAAAAAGGACAGACATTTTTCACAGCACAGGTAGCATCCACAAAGCCAACCTAACTAACCAAGAACCAACCAAACTAACCAAGAAACAACTTCATCAGATGACAGTCTTATAACATGTTATACAATAAATCTATGTTTTGTTCGAAAAATGTGCATATTTCAGGTATAAATCATAGTTTACATTGCAGCTACAATCAGAAATTGCACCGAAAGCAGCCATAATAATTACAGACACCAACGTCAAATACCTAATTACTCATCATAAAACATTTCTGAAAAATACATAGTGTACAGCAAATGAAAGACAGGCATCTTGTGATTCCAGCCAATATTTCCGATTTATTAAGTGTTTTACAGCGAAAACACAATATAGCGTTATATTAGCTTACCACAATAGCCAGAAACACAAGCCATTTCCCAGTAGCAAAGGTTAGCGATCGTAACAAACCAGTAAAAGATATATAATTTTTGACTAACCTTGATATTCTTCATCAGATGACAGTCCTATAACATCAGGTTATACATACACTTATGTTTTGTTCGAAAATGTGCATATTTAGAGCTGAAATCAGTGGTTATACATTGTGCTATCGTAGCTTCTTTTTCCCACAACGTCCGGATATTTTTCTGACACTTTTTCTGACACACATATTCTGACCAAATAGCTATTCATAAACATAACTAAAAAATACATGTTGTATAGGAAATGATAGATCCATTAGTTCTTAATGAAATCGCCGTGTTAGAATTCTAAAAATAACTTCATTACGACATCCAGCTTCGGTATAGCTAGAGTACCCAAAAGCTGGGCGCCGACGACTAGTTCACATGTACGACAGATATATGAAATAGCATCATAAAATGTTTCCTACTTTTGCTGATCTTTCATCAGAATGTTGGACAAGGGGTCCTTTGTCAAGAACAATCGTTGTTTGGATTTAGAACGGCCTCTTTCCCTCTCGATTTAGCAAGCGCACTAGCCAAGTGGCACGAATCTCTCCATGTCAACAAACGGAAGAGAACGGAACACGGCAAAACTCCCGAAAAAATTTCAATAATCTGATTAAACTATATTGAAAAAACATACTTTACGATGATATGGTCACATGTATCAAATAAAATCAAAGCCGGAGATATTAGTCGTCCATAACGGCAGCTTATCAGAAGGCAAATCCAGGTGCCTCCTCGCTCTCTCCAGAAAACAGGAAATGGGGGACACGTCATACAAAGAGCTTGTATTCCACTTCAGACCAAGATAAACACTCAATTTCTTCTCTCACCGCCTCTTGACATCCAGGGGAAGGTGTATGAAGTGCATGTATACTAATACGCATCATGCCCATTTATAGGCAGGAAGTAGAACAGAGCCTCGATTTCAGACTTTCCACTTCCTGGTCAGGAAGTTTGTGCCAAATGAGTTCTGTTTTACTCACAGATATAATTCAAACGGTTTTAAAAACTAGAGAGTGTTTTCTATCCAATAGTAATAATAATATGCATATTGTACGAGCAAGAATTGAGTACGAGGTCGTTTGAAATGGGCACCTTTTATCTGGCTACTCAATACTGCCCATGCAGCCCAAACAGGTTAAAGAAGGATTTTTAAGCCTTGAGACAATTGAGGCATGGAATGTTGTATGTGTGCCATTCAGAGTGTGAATCGTCAAAACAAAATATTTAAATGCCTTTGAACGGGGTATGGTAGTAGGTGCCAGGAGCACCGGTTTGTGTCAAGAACTGCAACGCTGTAGGGTTTTTCACAGTCAATAGTTTCCCATGTGTATCAAGAATGGTCCACCACCCAAAGGACATCCAGCCAACTTGACAACTGTGGGAAGCATTGGAGTCAACATGGGCCAGCATCCCTGCGGAACGCTTTCGACACCTTATAGAGTCCATGCCCTGATGAATTGAGGCTGTTCTGAGGGCAAAAGGGGGTGCAACTCAATATTAGGAAGGTGTTCTTAATGTTTTGTACACACATGAAAAAAAACTAAATTTTACTATACAATACTACAGTACTTACTATAGAATTCTAAAGTAAACTGTAGTATACTGTAGAATACTATACTACACACTGTAGTATCCCTCAATCATGTGTAGTACTTACTATAGAATGTTGTAGTATACTGTAGAATACTATAGTTAATACTACAGTATTATCTGCAAAAAAACACTGTAGTAAAGACTACGGTAATATCCGCAAAAACACTATAGTCCGTAAAAACACAACCCTTTTTTTTACTTTAGTAACTACTACAGTATTTAATTTGCATATACCCTGCCCATTCCCCTCCCCAATATCCCAATTGGTCCCACCCAAATGTGAGAAACTTACATGTCAAGTATAGACCATATATTGTGTTCCCTACAGGTTATAGAAAAGAGCAAGTCTGAACTATCCATTTAGACCCCAGTCCTTCCTTCCTTCCTTCCTTCCTTCCTTCCTTCCTTCCTTCCTTCCTTCCTTCCTTCCTTCCTTCCTTCCTTCCTTCCTTCCTTCCTTCCTTCCTTCCTTCCTTCCTTCCTTCCTTCCTTCCTACCTACCTACCTACCTACCTACCTACCTACCTACCTACCTACCTACCTACCTACAGGAGAAAGCCTCCTCTTCTATGTCAAAGATAATTAAACAAAAACATTACAGTAAATACTACAGTCCGAAAAAACATTACATTAATTACTATAGCATATACTACAGTTTTCTTTTACTGAAGTATTTATACTATAGTTAACTGTAAATACTTCAGTATACTACAGTACACTACAGTAAATACTACAGTATTTAGTCTGCAAAAACAGTACAGTGAATACAACAGTAAAGTCCGCAAAAACACTGCAGTGAATACTATAGTATTTGTACCATAGTGTACTATAGTATCATAGGCATTATAATTGAAGATGTGCACAAGCAATTTACTGTATACTATGCACACATCAACACACCCATTAAAAAGGCAATCATCGCGGTTAATTTCAGAGGCCTGATTGGCATGCATGGAAACTGCATCTGTAAAATCTAGAATCTCTCAATTGTGTCACCTCCCACCCACCATCTCTCTGTCTCTCTGTCTCTCTGTCTGTCTGTCTGTCTGTCTGTCTGTCTGTCTGTCTGTCTGTCTGTCTGTCTGTCTGTCTGTCTGTCTGTCTGTCTGTCTGTCTGTCTGTCTGTCTGTCTGTCTGTCTGTCTGTCTGTCTGTCTGTCTGTCTGTCTGTCTGTCTGTCTGTCTGTCTGTCTGTCTGTCTGTCTGTCTGTCTGTCTGTCTGTCTGTCTGTCTGTCTGTCTGTCTGTCTGTCTGTCTGTCTGTCTGTCTGTCTGACTGTCTGTCTGACTGTGTCTCGCTCACGCACGCACACACACACGCATGCACGCACGCACGCACGCACACACACACACACACACGCCCCATTTACTCACACATCTCCCCCCTCTCATGGCCCAGGAGGGTTTTCCAGAGCACACAGACAATAAAATGGGTCAGGACAGAGCTGAGTACTATTTTTTACAAAAAAATAAGCCATTTTCCTGGAGTCTCCTACAGGTATAGGGAAGCTGAGGCTGAGGCTCATAGCTGAGACAACAGAGCCGTGTCATGGAGTTCCTTGTCATTAGCTCCTTACTGTTCTCCTGGGCTCTATGTGCACTTCACTAGCCTGACAAGGCTGTCTGATTACGCTTTTACTGCAATGAACAGCTGACTTGAATAGAAGAGGACAACAAATCAAAGTCAGAGAGAGGGTGGAGGGAGAGAAAGAGAAGGAGAGGGAAAGAGAGAGGATGGAGAGAGAGAGAGAGAGAGGATTAGGGAGAGAGAGGGTGAGAGAGAGAGAGAGAGGTAAAGGGAGAGGGACAGGGAGAACGGGAGGGACAACCATAGAGAGAGGGACAGCAGGAGAGAGAAGGTGAGAGAAAGAGATCGAGAGAGAGGAAGAGCCCTGCAGAGGTTTTCCCCAATAGTGTCCTCTGTGTCTCTTGCTGTCACTCACCTCAGCCTCTGTGACAGTGATGAGCTTGTTTGTCACCGGTCAGAACATTTGTCTGCACTGTCATGCACTCTCCTGAGGTGCCATCCCCCCTCTATCTCCAGCTGTTACAACACACACACGGACTGACGGACGGACAGACGGAGACATACGGACGGAGAAATACGGACGGAGACATACGGACAGAGACATACGGACGGAGACATACGGACAGACAGACAGACATGCTTGCATGCATGTGCAGGCACCTGTGCACACACACACACACACACAATCACTCAACAGAATACATTACATATTCATCCTCACTCACACACACCAGCTTACCAGTGTGTGACTGTAACACACCCCACACATATAAGGTTACACATCATCAGCATAACATCACACACTCATGAAAACGTTGCATGAAAACACTATTCATATAAAAGAGACCCAGTCAACTCAAGGTTAAATAGACATCTGTGTGTGTGTGTGTGTGTGTGTGTGTGTGTGTGTGTGTGTGTGTGTGTGTGTGTGTGTGTGTGTGTGTGTGTGTGTGTGTGTGTGTGTGTGTGTGTGTGTGTGTGTGTGTGTGGATTTTAAGGGAAGACACTGACTGGATGTTTGCAGGGAAGTACAGCAACAAGATCTCGTTCGAAATCTTCTCTGTTCACACAGAGACGAGACAAAAGCCTTCTCATTGCCGCATGCTAATCGCCAGCTCAGAGATATTCTCTCTCTCTCTCTCTCTCTCTCTCTCTCTCTCTCTCTCTCTCTCTCTCTCTCTCTCTCTCTCTCTCTCTCTCTCTCTCTCTCTCTCTCTCTCTCTCTCTCTCTCTCTCTCTCTCTCTCTCTCTCTCTCTCTCTCTCTCTCTCTCTCTCTCTCTCTCTCTCTCTCTCTCTCTCTCTCTCTCTCTCTCTCTCTCTCTCTCTCTCTCTCTCTCTCTCTCTCTCTCTCTCTCTCTCTCTCACTTCCTCTCACTTCCTGTCTCACACACTGTGGTGTAGCTGTTACACCCTTACACATCCAATGCTTCAACAACTAACAAATGATTGTTTTCCGTGACCCTCCACACTTTCATGTTTCTGCCCTATATGCACTGTATGCTGACAGATTTTATGTATGACGTATGGCAGGGTAAAAATAAAATACACAAATGTTCCACCTACTCTGTGTGCTAATACTATTACTCTATGTCCATTAAAGGGAAAGATACCTGCCGCCCCTTAAAGTAGCACCAAGCACAGTGTAGGTACTGTTATTGACTACTTTCTTGTTATTATTCAGATGTTTTATGTTGTCTAGACACTCAAGGCACAGGATCCTTCCATCCTTAAAAACACACAGAGCTTACAGTATAACCTATTACCCAGGTACTCAGCTTGGTAGAGAGACAACACTGAACATTACATCTCCTGTGTATACACCACCGGATGTTGGGGAGGACGGGCTCCTGGTAATGTTTGGAGCGGAATAAGTGGAATGGTATCAAGTACATCAAACACATGGTTTCCATGTGGTTGATGCCATTCCATTTGCTCCGTTCCAACCATTATTATGAACCTGTCACGTTCCTGACCTTGTTTTCCTTTTGTATAGTTGTGTTTAGTGGGTCAGGACGTGAGCTGGGTGGGCAGTGTGTGTTTGTTCTATGTTAAGTGTCAGGTTTAATTGACCTTGTATGGCTCTCAATCAGAGGCAGGTGTTTTACGTTTTCCTCTGATTGAGAACCATATATAGGGAGGTTGTTTCACATTGTTTGTGGTGGGTGTTTGTCTCCTGTGTCCGTATATGTTACCACACGGGACTGTATCGTTTGTTTGTAGTCGTGTACCTGTCCGTGCGTTCTTCGTTATATGTAAGTTCACATGTTTTAGGTCAGTCTACGTTCGTTTGTTGTTTTGTAATTTTCCAAGTGTTTTTCGTGTTCGTCTTTGACTTCAGTTAATAAATCATTATGTCATCATACCTCGCTGCACATTGGTCTTCCGATCCCTCTCTCCTCGTCCGAGGAGGAGGAAGAGCTAGAGAAGCGGTACAGAACCACCCACCTCTCAAGGATCAAGCAGCGGGGAAAAGGGCAGCGACAGCAACCGCAGAAATCCCAGGATTCATGGACATGGGAGGAGATCTTGAACGGAGAAGGACCCTGGGCACAGGCTGGGGAGTATCGCCGCCCCAAAGCTGAGCTGGAGGAAGCGAAAGCTGAGCGGCGGCGATATGAGGAGGCAGCAAGGCAGCGCGACAGCTGGGAGGGTGCAGTGCGTCCTATGCCTACGCTTCGCTCGTACCGGGCAAATGTGGGAGTGGAGCCTAAGAGAGAGGTGCGCGTAGTAGGCACTAGATCTCCAGTGCTCATCCACAGCCCGGTTCAACCTGTGCCTGCACTCTGGAGGGTATGGGCTGGAATAGTACTCCAGCCTGGGGGAGTGGTGCAAAGGCTGCGCACCAGAGCTCCAGTGCTCCCCCACAGCCCGGTCCTTCAGGTGCCTCCTCTTAACATCAAGCCTCCTGTAGGTCTCTCCAGCCTGGTGGGTCCTGTGGCAGCCCCACGCACCAGGCTGTCTCTCCGTCTCCTCCCTACAGGTGTGCCAGTCTGTCATGAGCCGCCTGCACTGCCAGTCTGCCCAGAACTGTCTGTCTGTCCCGAGCTGTCAGAGCTGCCCGTTTGTCCAGAGCCGTCGGCCAGCCAGGACCAGCCAGAGCCGGCCAGCCAGGACCAGCCAGAGCCGGCCAGCCAGGACCCGCCAGAGCCGGCCAGCCAGGACCAGCCAGAGCCGTCCAGCCAGGACCCGCCAGAGCCGTCCAGCCAGGACCCGCCAGAGCCGTCCAGCCAGGACCCGCCAGAGCCGTCCAGCCAGGACCCGCCAGAGCCGTCCAGCCAGGACCCGCCAGAGTCGTCCAGCCAGGACCCGCCAGAGTCGTCCAGCCAGGACCCGCCAGAGTCGTCCAGCCAGGACCCGCCAGAGTCGTCCAGCCAGGACCCGCCAGAGTCGTCCAGCCAGGACCCGCCAGAGTCGTCCAGCCAGGAGCTGCCGTCCCTCAGCCCAGAGCTGCCGTCCCTCAGCCCGGAGCTGCCGTCCCTCAGCCCGGAGCTGCCGTCCCTCAGCCCGGAGCTGCCGTCCCTCAGTCCGGTGCTGCCCCTTATCCCGATGCTGCCCCTTAATTTAGGTGGGTTTAGTTGGAGGGTGGTCATTGGGAGGGGGATACGGAAGCGGGGAGTGACTATGGTGGTGTGGGGACAGCGTCCGGAGCCGGAGCCGCCACCGTGGACAGATGCCCACCCAAACCCTCCCCTTGAGGTTGAGTTTTGCGGCCGGAGTCCGCATCTTGGGGGGGGGGGGGTAATGTCACGTTCCTGACCTTGTTTTCCTTTTGTATAGTTGTGTTTAGTGGGTCAGGACGTGAGCTGGGTGGGCAGTCTGTGTTTGTTCTATGTTAAGTGTCAGGTTTAATTGACCTTGTATGGCTCTCAATCAGAGGCAGGTGTTTTACGTTTTCCTCTGATTGAGAACCATATATAGGGAGGTTGTTTCACATTGTTTGTTGTGGGTGGTTGTCTCCTGTGTCCGTATATGTTTACCACACGGGACTGTATCGTTTGTTTGTAGTCGTGTACCTGTTCGTGCGTTCTTTGTTATATGTAAGTTCACATGTTTTAGGTCAGTCTACGTTCGTTTGTTGTTTTGTAATTTTCCAAGTGTTTTTCGTGTTCGTCTTTGACTTCAGTTAATAAATCATTATGTCATCATACCTCGCTGCACATTGGTCTTCCGATCCCTCTCTCCTCTCCTCGTCCGAGGAGGAGGAAGAGCTAGAGAAGCGTTACAGAACCGTCCTCCCCTCAGCAGCCTCCACTGTTATACACACTGTCCTCAACCCCATAAAATTGCACATCGCAGATTCAACACAAATGTATGCCTGCAGGCTACAGGGACATGAAGCACAAAAAACAACAGTATATCTAAGTGTCTTAACTGCACCATGGAATCCAAGCCCATGGCACAGGATATGCAACTCCAGATTGAAGTCAATTTCAGCCCCATGGACAGCAACATAATTCTCCTGGAACAGAGTTCTGCACCACGGACAGCAACAACACAGACAATAATTGAGGAGATTTAGCAACAGCGGTCGACTCCTGATATGGCTGTTCCAGCCGTTACATTGTCATTATAACTGTCATTTAGAGAGTCAACCCAAAGCTTCACGGAGTGTCTCTATTACTGGAGTGTCTCTATTACCACACAGTCATTTCCTGAACATAACTATAGGAGACGGATTGTCCAGTATTGCTTTTGGTTTATGTATTGTTGAGCATGTGGACTCACAGAGGTGTAAAGGTACCCGTCGCTGTTCATGCCCAGGTAGAGCCCTGTCTTCGCCCCCTGGATCGCCACGATCCTCAGACCCACAGGAATCAAGTTGAACTGTGCTGCAGAGGGACAGAAAGAGGGAGGGAGGAGATATAAACGTTAGAACATGAGACTGACATTAGACCGATCCAGAGAAAATCAAACAGAGCTTCCCATGCTGTCTTCTATAGGAAGTAATATGTGTCACCTCTGGATAACCCGCTCTTGCTGCGGGTGATTCCCTGATCCACCTCTACACAGATGACACCATTCTGTATACATCTGGCCCTTCTTTGGACACTGTGTTAGCAAACCTCCAAACGAGCTTCAATGCCATACAACAATGGCCTCCAACTGCACTTAAACGCTAGTAAAACTAAATGTATTCTCTTCAACCGATCGCAGCACGCAACCGCCCGCCCGACTAGCATCACTACTCTGGACGGTTCTGACTTAGAATATGTGGACACTACAAATACCTAGGTGTCTCGCTAGACTGTAAAATCTCCTTCCAGACTCATATTAAACATCTCCAATCCAAAATTAAATCTAGAATCGGCTTCCTACAAAACCTCCTTTACTCACGCCGCCAAATATACCCTCGTAAAACTGACTATCCTACCGATCCTCGACTTTGGCGATGTCATTTACAAAATAGCCTCCAACACTCTACTCAGCAAACTGGATGCAGTCTACCACAGTGAACTGGATGCAAACTGCATCCAGTTTGCTGAGTAGAGTGTTGGAGGCTATTTTGTAAATGACATCGCCAAAGTCGAGGATCGGTAGGATAGTCCGTTTTGTCACCAAAGCCCCATATACCACCCACCACTGCGACCTGTATGCTCTCGTCGGCTGGCCCTCGCTACATATTCGTCGCCAGACCCACTGGCTCCAGGTCATCTATAAGTCTTTGCTAGGTAAAGCTCCGCCTTATCTCAGCTCACTGGTCACGATAACAGCACCCACCCGTAGCACGCGCTCCAGCAGGTATATCTCACTGGTCATCCCCAAAGCCAATTCCTATTTGGCCACCTTTCCTTCCAGTTCTCTGCTGCCAATGACTGGAATGAATTGCAAAAATCCCTGAAGTAGGAGACTTACATATCCCTCACTAACTTTAAACATCAGCTATCTGAGCAGCTAACCGATCGCTGCAGCTGTACACAGCCCATCTGTAAATAGCCGATCCAACCAACTACCTACCTCATCCCCATATTTTTTTTTATTTACTTTTTTGCACACCAGTATTTCTAGTTCCACATCATCATCTGCACATCTATCACTCCAGTGATAATTTGCTAAATTGTAATTACTTCACTACTATGGCCTTACCTCCTCATGCCGTTTGCACACACTGTATTTTTTCTATTGTATTATTGACTGTATGTTTGTTTATTCCATGTGTAACTCTGTGTTATTGTTTGTGTCGCACTACTTTGCTTTATCTTGGCCAGGTCGCAGTTGTAAAGAGAACTTGTTCTCAACTTGCCTACCTGGTTAAATAAAGGTTAAATAAATAAAAAAATAACCCTCCCAGGCACAAAGGTCGCGACCTCGCTGAACCTTAACCAGAGTGACATGAGCTATGTGGCTGATGTTGAGTGTTATAGGAGTGAGGTGCTGTCATCATGTCACCTCAGCTTTACCATACTCCAACTTTACTCAGGGTGCAACACCTCACTAAAGACAGCTATGAGGAAAGACAAGGGAAACACAAAGGAAGAGAATGAAAGCATGTGGGAGAGATGGCGAGAGAAAACAAGAGAGAATCTCTCCAAGATGAAAGAGAGCGTGAACAACAGAGAGGATTGAATGACAAACAGATGGCAGAAATAGACGGCAGGAAGGAGCAGAGACGGGAGGAAGGAAGGGAGGAAGGAAGAGAAAGGACAAGCCTATCTTCTATCTAGCCTGTCTCTTCTCACTCGCTCTGAGGTGTGCTGGGTTTCAGGAGTGTTACTGAGTTCTTCTACAAAGAGACCAATGCAACCATCAGAATAGGAGAACAGAGAGGAGAGATTAGAAGACAGATAGGGTGGAAAAGAGAAGGTAGAGATGAGAGAGAAAAAGGAACAATTATTGCTTCCATATACTTTGAAATGTGCCCCCTAAATATCATTATCAAATTCACACCTATTCTGAAACCTATACCCATTGCAATAAGGAGCACAATGTCTTTGTCAACATGTGATGGTTGTCTGTTTATTTGTAGATCTTACTGTGTGTGAGGGGGCATCTGGCTTCCCAATCTCTAAATATACTTGAATAAGAATTTTGTGAAATAAATACTTAATATTGAAAGTCATTAAATAATTATATTCCATATTAGAAGTCAATAAACAATACAATCAAGTAATGAAAACTTGCAAAGTGAGCGGTCCTTGAGGATGTCTCAAGTGGTTATTTATTTACCTATTGCATAACCACTATATTCTGTAGAATGGTGTCATAGTATATCAACAAAGTAGCCATATCTATACGTCTCTGTTGTTGGGATCTCTACCTCACCATGCTACTGTCCACTCTCTTTCATACTCATCACTCTGTAGTGTCGTAGTCGCCACGGGCCAAAACCCTATAACAGCCTCCAGCCCAATCAAAGACTAGTCTATCTCCTCCACACGCTCCACTCCACTCGGCTCCTCACACAGACAGCTGGGCTGGAGGAGAGCTGAGGACAGGCCCAGTCATCTCGAACACACACACATCCCTCTCTGTGCCCTTCCCTTCCCCCTCTTTCTGATCCATTCTCTCCCCTCCATCTCTCCTTCTCTATTTCTTTATTACTCTATTGCTCCATTTCACTCTCTTTCTTTCTCTACTTCCCTTTGTCTTCTTTGCACATGACCTCACCGTATGTAGGATTTCATGGTTGAGTGATGTTTTTGCACCTTGTCATGTTAAGCTTGTCACTAACTGTTTCAGTGATTCAAATTGAGAGAGTGTAACACTGAATGTCTCAGTGTTTCAAATTGAGAGAGTAATACTGAATGTTTCAGTGTTTCAAATTGAGAGAGTAATACTGAATGTCTCAGTGTTTCAATTTGAGAGAATAATACTGAATGTCTCAGTGTTTCAATTTGAGAGAGTAATACTGAATGTCTCAGTGTTTCAAATTGAAGGTGTAATACTGAATGTTTCAGTGTTTCAAATTGAGAGAGTAATACTGAATGTCTCAGTGTTTCAAATTGAAGGTGTAATACTGAATGTTTCAGTGTTTCAAATTGAAGGTGTAATACTGAATGTTTCAGTGTTTCAAATTGAGAGAGTAATACTGAATGTCTCAGTGTTTCAAATTGAGAGAGTAATACTGAATGTCTCAGTGTTTCAATTTGAGAGAGTAATACTGAATGTCTCAGTGTTTCAAATTGAAAGTGTAGTATTGAATGTTTCAGTGTTTCAAATTGAAAGTGTAGTATTGAATGTTTCAGTGTTTCAAATTCAGAGAGTAATACTGAATGTTTCAGTGTTTCAAATTGAAAGTGTAGTATTGAATGTTTCAGTGTTTCAAATTGAGAGAGTAATACTGAATGTCTCAGTGTTTCAAATTGTGTGCTAACCCACTGTGCAAAAACTGATTGATGTTTCCACGTCATTTCAAAAACAATCTATGTGATAACGTTGAATTTTGCAAAGTCATCAACGGAAGAGAATTTTGTGTTTTTTTCACCCAACTTTGAACCTAAATCCAATGACATGGTGAATGTTCTTTGTTGATTTCACGTTGAATTGATGTTAGTTGACAACTCCATCAAAATTACATCAAATGACGTCTGTGCTCAGTGGGAAGTGTCTTTTTATTGTTCTTTTACCATACCCCATGTACCGTCAAATAAAATAAAATACAATTGTATTGGTTGCATACACATATTTAACAGATGTTATTGCGGATGTAGTAATATGCAGTAATATCTAACAATACACAACAATAAACACGACTCTAAAAGTAAAATAATGGAATAAAAAAATATAGAAATATTAGGATGATATTAGGACGAGCAATGTCAGAGTCCGGAGTATAATATATATATAAATATTCTGGTCAAAAGTTTTAGAACACCTACTCATTCAAGGGTTTTTCTTAATTTTTTATTTTTACTATTTTCTACAGAATAATAGTGAAGAAATCAAAACTATGAAACAACACATATGGAATCATGTAGTAACCAAAAAAGTGTTAAACAAATCTAAATATATTTTATATTTTAGATTCTTCAAAGTAGCCACCCTTTGCCTTGACAGATTTGCACACTCTTGACATTCTCTCAACCAGATTCATGAGGTAGTCACCTGGAATGCTTTTCAATTAGCAGGTGTGCCTTGTTAAAAGTTAATTTGTGGAATTTCTTTCCTTCTTAGCACGTTTGAGCCAATCAGTTGTGTTGTGAAAAGGGATGGGTGGTATACAGAAGATAGCCCTATTTGGTAAAAGACCAAGTCCGTATTATGGCAAGAACAGCTAAAATAAGTAAAGAGAAATGACAGTCCATCAATACTTTCAGATATGGTCAGTTAATCCAGAAAATGTCAAGAACTTTTAAAGTTTCTTCAAGTGCAGTCGCAAAAACCATCAAGCGCTATGATACTGGCTCTCATGAGGACCGCCGCGGGAAAGGAAGACCCACAGTTACCTCTGCTGCAGAGGATAAGTTCATTAGAGTTACAAGCCTCAGAAATTGCAGCCCAAATAAATGCTTCACAGAGTTCAAGTAACAGACACATCTCAACATCAACTGTTAAGAGGAGACTGCGTGAATCAGGCCTTCATGGTCGAATTGCTGCAAAGAAACCACTACTAAAGATAACCAATAATAAGAAGAGACTTGCTTGTGCCAAGAAACACGAGCAATGGACATTAGACTTAGTGGGACTATCATTTGTTCTTCAACAGGATAATGACCCATCACACCTCCAGGCTATGTAAGGGCTATTTGATCAAAAAGGAGAGTGATGGAGTGCTGCATCAGATGATCTGGCCTCCACAATCACTCGACCTCAACCCAATTGAGATGGTTTGGGATGACTTGAACCGCAGAGTGAAGGAAAAGCAGCCAAGTGCTCAACATATGTGGGAACTCTTTCAAGACTGTTGGAATAGCATTCCAGGTGAAGCTGGTTGAGAGAATGCCAAGAGTGTGCAAAGCTGTCATCAAGACAAAGCGTGGCTACTTTGAAGAATCTAAAATCTACAAAATATTTGGATTTGTTTAGCTCTTTTTTGGTTACTACACGATTCCATATGTGTTATTTCATAGTTTTGATGTATTCACTATTATTCTACAATGTATAAAATAGTAAAAATATAGAAAAACCCTTGAATGATTAGGTGTGTCCAAACTTTTTATGTATAAGTATATATATATATATATATATATATATATATATATATATACAGTATATACACAGTTGAAGTCGGAAGTTTAAATACACTTTAGCCAAATACATTTAAACTCAGTTTTTCACAATTCCTGACATTTAATCCTGGTAAAAATCCCCTGTCTTAGGTCAGTTAGATTCACCACTTTATTTTAAGAATGTGAATGTCAGAATAATAGTAGAGAGAATTATTTATTTCAGCTTTTATATCTTTCATCACATTCCCAGTGGGTCAGAAGTTTACATACACTCAATTAGTATTTGGTAGCATTGCCTTTAAATGGTTTAACTTGGGTCAAACATTTCGGGTAGCCTTCCACAAGCTTCCCACAATAAGTTGGGTGAATTTTGGCCCATTCCTCCTGACAGAGCTGGTTTAACTGAGTCAGGTTTGTAGGCCTCCTTGCTCGCACACGCTTTTTTAGTTCTGCCCACAAATCTTCTATAGGATTGAGATCAGGGCTTTGTGATGGCGACTCCAATACATTGACTTTGTTGTCCTTAAGCCATTTTGCGACAACTTTCGAAGCATGCTTGGGATCATTGTCCATTTGGAAGACCCATTTGTGACCAAGCTGTAACTTCCTGACTGATGTCTTGAGATGTTGCTTCAATATATCCACATAATTTTCCATCCTCATGATGCCATCTATTTTGTGAAGTGCACCAGTCCCTCCTGCAGCAAAGCACCCCCACAACATGCTGCTGCCACCCCCGTGCTTCACGGTTGGGATGGTGTTCTTCGGCTTGCAAAGCCTCCCCCTTTTTCCTCCAAACATAATGATGGTCATTACGGCCAAACTGTTCTATTTTTGTTTCATCAGAGGGCATTTCTCGAAAAAGTACGATCTTTGTCCCCATGTGCAGTTGCAAACCGTAGTCTGGCTTTTTTATGGCGGTTTTGGAGCAGTGGCTTCTTCCTTGCTGAGCGGCCTTTCAGGTTATGTCGATATAAGATTTGTTTTACTGTGGATATAGATACTTTTGTGCCTGTTTCCTCCAGCATCTTCACAAGGTCCTTTGCTGTTGTTCTGGGATTGATTTGCACTTTTCGCACCAAAGTACGTTCAATTCTAGGAGACAGAACACGTCTCCTTCCTGAGCGGTATGACGGCTACGTGGTCCCATTGTAACGGCTTTCCTCCTCCTCTTCATCAGAAGAGGAGGAGCAGGGATCGAACCAAAATGCAGCGGAGTTTGTAGACATTATTTATTAAAGAAAAACACGAACTCGACTAATACACTAACAAAACAAATAAACGGTGTAGACAGATCTGAACGACGGACTCACATAACACACGAGAACGCACGAACAGGGAAAAAAGCCTACACATAAAATGACACTAAACAAACAAACCGAAACCAGTCCCGTGTGGCGCAACGACATACACAAACACAGGAGACAATCACCCACAACGAACACTGTGAAAACACCTACCTAAATATGACTCTTAATTAGAGGAACGCCAAACACCTGCCTCTAATTAAGAGCCATACCAGGCAACCCATAAACCAACATAGAAACAGAAAACATAGAATGCCCACCCAAACTCACGTCCTGACCAACTAACACATAAAACAAACTAACAGAAATAGGTCAGGAACGTGACACCCATGGTGTTTATACTTGCATACTATTGTTTGTACAGATGAACGTGGTACCTTCAGGCGTTTGGAAATTGCTCCCAAGGATGAACCAGACTTGTGGAGGTCTTGGCTGATTTCTTTTGATTTTCCTATGATGTCAAGCAAAGAGGCACTGAGTTTGAAGTTATGCCTTGAAATACATCCACAGGTACACCTCCATTTGGCTTCTAAAGCTATGACATAATTTTCTGGAATTTTCCTATCTGTTTAATGGCACAGTCAACTTAGTGTATGTAATCTTCTGACCAACTTGAATTGCGATACAGTGAATTATATGTGAAATAATCTGCCTGTAAACAATTGTTGGAAAAATTACTTGTGTCATGCACAAAGTAGATGTCCTAACCGACTTGCCAAACTATAGTTTGTTAACAAGAAATTTGTGGAGTGGTTGAAAAACGAGTTTTAATGACTCCAACCTAAGTGTATGTAAAGACGTGCACACATACATGATGGGATGTATAGACATTATGGACAGCATGTGTATAGAATATATAGTATATCTGAAGAATACATGGATAGAATAGTATATCTACTGCATCAATTGATGTCAGTGGTGAATGTAGTGATAGGTGATACATTGAGTTGTGTGTTGTCTTTGTGGGTAAGGTGTAGATATGTCTGTAGGCCCAGCGGTATACCAGTATCTAGTATCGCTGTAAGAGATAGGCCCCAGTACATCATCCACAGACACCAATAGCCCTGATCAGCAGTTGTTGAATGAGCAATCAACTGGTGCCAGTGACCAGACACAGATGAAATATACAATTCCTTGGTGCTGGTCAGAATGTGCCAAACAACACAGACACTTTACACCACATATTACACCACATATTACACCACATATTACACCACATATTACACACACATGCACGCACGCACGCACGCACGCACGCACGCACGCACGCACGCACGCACGCATAGGGTTCCCAGCCAATGTCTTCAGTTATTGCCAATATAGGTGCAAACTTGTGGATGCCTAAAAAAAGAACGTACTGCTCTGTTATGCTCTGTTATGTTTTTGAGATACCTCGTAGCACCCCACACTCCTGCTGACAGGACACTCGCATGTCTGATACAGTCTGGAATACGTAGTAAAACCAATATATTTGAGTGTTTTTGTTTTTCCTAGAACTTCCCCAAGAGTTCTACTTCCTGAGTCGGCTAGGGAAGATGTTCTGTATAGAAAGGTCAAATGTTCATCAAAATAAAGACCCAAATATTTATAATTGCTAGTAAACTCAATAATTTCTTTACCAAAACAAAACTGAAAAACATGAGAATGGCTGACCAAGAAAACTTCCAAAACGACTAATTCGAAGTAAAAGGGAGTTGGTGAACTCGACAAAAAAAGGCAGAGTGATTTATTTTTGCTCACTTTAATCAATTGTACAGGTTGCGAACAGATGACTGACATTTTTACGTTTTGTCTTCCTCAGAATTAGCCTTGTTGGTAAGCTATTCTCATTGTTGCTAATATGAGATGAGATGGAAGGCATGTATGGTGAGACTTTGGAATAGACTGATTGATATGCCAACTGTCAGAACAGCCAGCAAGGTTTTTCAATGGGATCTCTCCATCGGGGGAGCCTGAGAACTGAAATGTCTGACCTTTTCCAACAGTCTGACTGTGAACATTTGTATGAACACCAAATTAAGGGAGACATAGATGCTATTAAAAAACAACTGATGATGCCATATTAAAAGAAATGGGTGGAGGATATTAATCATAAACCCAAATTGAGAACCTTTTGTTTGATTAAGGGTGAATTCGTGTTTGAGGGATATATTATGTATAACCTACCTAAAAGCAAGGGATCGCTATGTGCACAGGTAAGTAAGATCAGGGATATTGCCCCTGCTTATTGAAACAGGTCAGTATAATGGTTAAATGGAAGAGGAAATACTATGTAACTAACTACTGTGACTTCGAGGAGATAGAGAATTAAATTAATTTCATCCTCTATTGCCCTTTCTACCACGATATACGCTTATCCTTTTTCCGGAAAGCCAACCAGATATTTCCTGGTATTATGTGGCTGAGCCATGAGGAGAAATTAAAAGTTTTTTTTGTCCATTGTGTATTTCTGTTTGCTGAATTTTTTATAAAGCCTGGAATAAAAAAAAGGGTGACCTATAATTACATTTAATTAAATCCAGACATATAACAAAGTGCACGTATGTATATAAATTGAGTGTAGGCCTATATGTCTCACGCTTTAATCTTCTCTTTGTACCAGAGCGGGTTTAAAACGATGGGCCCCTTTTTTCAATTTTCGCCTAAAATTACAAACCCAAATCTAGGCTGCATGTAGCTCAGGCCCTGAAGCAAGGATATGCATATTATTGGTACAAGGAAACCCTTTGAAGTTTGTGGAAATGTGAAAGGAATGTAGGAGAATGTAACACATTAGATCTGGTAAAAGATAATACAAAGAAAAAAACAACCGTTTTTTTTGTTGTTGTACCATCCTGTTTGAAATGCAAGAGAAAGGCCATAATGTATTAATCCAGCCCAGGTGCAATTTAGATTTTGGCCACTAGATGGCAGCAGTGTATCTGCAACGTTTTAGACTGATCCAATGAACCATTGCATTTATGTTCAAAATGTTGTATCAAGACTTCCCAAATGTGCCTAATTTGTTTATTAATAACTTTTCATGTTCAAAACTGTGCACTCTCATCAAACAATAGCATGCTATTGTTTCACTGTAGTAGCTACTGTAAACTGGACAGTGCAGTTAGATTAACAAGAATTTAAGCTATGTCTATGTCCTAGGAAATTTTACTTACAACCTCATGCTAATCGCATTAGCCAAGTTAGCTCAACAGTCCCGCAGGGGACCCACCAATCCTGAAGAAGATCCTTAAGGGATCGGTTGCCAATTGGCAATTTGACATGAAAATAAAATGTAATTCATTACATCATTCATTTATTCACTCATTCATTATTTCATTCACTACATACCACACACCAACCATCCTACACACACACACACACACCACACACCAACCATGCTACACGCACACACACCAACCATGCCACACACACACACACACACACACACACACACACACACACACACACACACACACACACACACACACACACACACACACACACACACACACACACACACACACACACCAACCATGCTACACGCACACACACCAACCATGCTACACACCACACACACACACACACACACACACACACACACACACACACTACACGCCAACCATGCTACACACACACACTACACACCAACCATGCTACACACACACACACTACACACTAACAATGCCACACAAACACACACACACACACACACACACACACACACACACACACACACACACACACACACACACACACACACACACACACACACGCACACACACACAAACGCACGCTACACACACACACACACACTACACACACTTACAGAAGGAGCTGCTTTCGTCCCTTGTGCCGTCCATGGTGCCATCCGGATGCATCTGCAGGTAGTATCCGTGCTGACTGTACAGCCTGGTCACGATGCCTTTCAACTGGGGCTCTGCAATGAAAACAGTTAACACACAGCTTTATTAGACGGGGCCTGTGGACAGAGACATACAGGGCCCATAGACAGAGACAGATAGGGCCCGTGGACAGAGACAGACAGGGCCCGTGGACAGGGACAGACAGGGCCCGTGGACAGAGACAGACAGGGCCCGTAGACAGAGACATACAGGGCCTGTAGATAGAGACAGACAGGACACGTGGACAGAGACAGATAGGGCCCGTGGACAGGGACATACAGGGCCCATAGACAGAGACAGATAGGGCCCGTGGACAGAGACAGACAGGGCCCGTGGACAGAGACAGATAAGGACTGTGGACAGGGACAGACAGGGCCCGTGGACAGGGACAGATAGGGCCCATAGACAGAGACAGATAGGGCCCGTGGACAGAGACAGACAGGGCCCGTGGACAGAGACAGATAAGGACTGTGGACGGGGACAGACAGGGCCCGTGGACAGGGACAGATAGGGCCCGTGGACAGAGACAGATAGGGCCCGTGGACAGAGACAGATAGGGCCCGTGGACAGAGAGATAGGGCCCGTGGACAGAGACAGATAAGGCCCGTGGACAGAGACATACAGGGCCCACGGACAGAGACAGGTAGGGCCCGTGGACAGAGACAGACAGGGCCCATGGACAGAGACAGATAGGGCCCGTGGACAGGGGCCGATAGAATAGTAGTGTAATAGATATTTAGGGGCGAGAGGAACTTGAAATTGCATAGAAAGGGTTAATAGCAGCGTGTCAGTAAGGAAGGCAGAAAAATGATTTTGATAGTTTGAGTTTACAACACACACAACCAAATATGGCTTTTAAAAGGGTATATAAATGATTAAATTGTCAATGCAATAAAGCACACACACAGATTATAAAGGGAAAGACAGGCAAACCACGGACACACCTCTCTTCCGGACAAGGTAAACACCTTCTTCGCCCTCTTCAAGGAAAACAACACCGACGTGGGCCCCCGCCGCTCACGAGGACTGTGTGCTCCTGATCTCCGCGGCCGACGTGAGTAAGACAAGCGTGTTATGCGTGTTAACCCTCACAAGGCTGCTGGCCCAGACGTGTCTGTCTTTCCCTTTATAATCTGTGTGTGTGCTTTATTGCATTGACAACTAAGTCATTTATATACCCTTTTAGAGGCCATATTTGGTTGTGTGTGTTGTAAACTCAGACTATCAAAAATATTTTTCTGCCTTCCTTACTGACAATCCTCAGAGCATGTGCAGACCACCTGAATGGAGTGTTTACAGACATATTCAATCTTTCCCTATCCCAGTCTGTTGTCGCCGCTTGCTTCAAGATGTCCACCATTGTTCCTGTACCCAACAAAGTGAAGGTAACTCAACTAAATGACTATCGCTGTGTAGCACTCACTTCTGTCATCATGAAGTGCTTTGAAAGGCTAGTTAAGGATCATACCACCTCCAGCTTACCCAACACCCTAGACCCACTACAATTCACATACCGCCCCAACAGATCCACGGACGACGTAATCGCCATTGCACTGCACACTGCCCTATCCCACCTGGACAAGAGGAATATCTATGTAAGAATGCTGTTCATTGACTACAGCTCAGACTTCAACACCATTGTGTCCTCGAAGCTCATCACTAAGCTCAGGGCCCTGTGTCTGTGCAATTGGGTCCTAGACTTCCTGATGGACCAATCCAAGTTGGTGAAGGTAGGCAACAACACCTCCGCCACACTGATCCTCAACACGGGGACCCCACAGGGGTGAGTTCTCAGCCCCCTCCCTGTTCACCCATGACTGAGTAGCCACGCACATCTCCAAATCAATCACCAAGTTTGCTGACGACACAACAGTAGTAGGCCTGATTACCAACAACGACGAGGCCGCCTACAGGGAGGTGAAAGCCCTGGCGGAGTGGTGCCAGGAAAATAACCTCTTCCTCAACAAAATTAAGGAGCTGATTGTGGACTACAGGAGACAGCAGAGAGAGCACTCCCCCAACCACAGAAATGGGGAGGCAGTCGAGAGGGTAAAAATCTTCAAGATCTATGGCATGCACATCAATGAGGTCCCTTCACACCTACAGCATGGTGAAAAGGTGGAACAGGGCCTCCTCAACCTCAGGAGGCTGAAGACATTTGGCTTGGCCCCTAAAACCCTCACAAACTTCTACAGATGCACCATCGATAAACTCTTAGAAAAATAATGTCCTTATAGAAGCAAAAATGGTTCTATCGCTTGCTTCATATATGGAACCCCTAAAAGTTCTATATAGAACCCTTTTATAGGGTTCTTTGATCAGAACCCTGGAGGTTCTTCTTCACTGAACCAAAATGGTTCCATATAGAACCCTGCATGGTGCTATTTAAGAATTATGGCTACTACTTTTAAATAGTAATATTTTGATCTAAGAATATAATTTAATAACAATTAAATAATGGACAAAAGAATACCAGCATAGTTTTGAGAATTTATTGTCATTATACGCGAACATAGTTTGGAAATATGCGCTGGTGGTTAGGGAGGCAACTCTTTGTTTGAATGATGGCCCACGTCAACTCTGGCTGACTTCTTTAGAATCGCAATACTTTGTCCATTGGTTACAGTGAACAACAGAAATGTGTCTTCTTCTCCGTTCTCAACCCCCCTCCCAAACAGCAGACCTCACACATACAGTTGAGACAAGTACAGGTTCAAGATGCATGCCACGGCCCTGGTTTAAGAGCATGTTGTGGGGTTAAGGGCCTTGATCAAGGTCCCAACAGTAAGGGAATATTTTGAGGATGTGAACCGAGCAGCCTTCAAGTTGTCAGATCAATTCCGCCCATTCATATCACAGGGCACACCCCTGAGTTTGAATCGGCCACCTTTTGGCCACAAATCCCATCTCCTGCCACAGGTCCCATCTCCTGCCACAGGTCCCAGCTCCTGCCACAGGTCCCAGCTCCTGCCACAGGTCCCAGCTCCTGCCACAGGTCCCATCTCCTGCCACAGGTCCCAGCTCCTGCCACAGGTCCCATCTCCTGCCACAGGTCCCATCTCCTGCCACAGGTCCCAGCTCCTGCCACAGGTCCCATCTCCTGCCACAGGTCCCAGCTCCTGCCACAGGTCCAAAGCAGCAAAAACAAGTTCATCTTCAGAAATAAACACAAGGTAATCTGCCCAAAAAATGCCATGCAAACATATAATTATTATGATGTAGAATAACAATTTACATGCAGTTGATGTCAGCAGCAGCCGAAAGAGAGATCCTCTGCCTCTGATAGTTCTGGGATACTGCCAGACTTGAGAAAAACATAAATAGTGTGTTAAAAGTAATGTAATGATTATAAATCATAAATCATTTATACATAACTTACCTCCTCTCAGTCAGCAACAGTCTTCTAATGGCTTCATGAAATATAGGCTAGTCCCCTCAATTGACTCCACACTGAAATACTGAAATAAAATAAACTATTTGCTATTTGCCGACGTCAGGCTGGGTCTGTAGCTCTATTTGACATATCCCATAATATAAAATAATGTTTATTTGAAAGGGTTACTGTAGCTGGCTAGCTTGTAAAGGGGCTAATTAAAGTAGCCTAGCTTTTTATGTTTAGCTAGCTAAGTTACCTTACAAAAGTGCTCAAATTCTAATAACGTTATACTCTAATAGCCTATAGTTTATCATACAACTTTGGCTTCATGTATTTGAATGAAATGATACTCTTTGCTTACCTTAATACGTTGAAAAATAACATGCTTATAGGCTAGTTGCAAGTTAGTTCAGCCACTGTCCTCTTGTGTTGTCATGCTGGAATATAGATTGGCAGTTGTTTTTTTGAATCGGAATGGCAGTTACATTTTATATAGAACCCCCTTTTTTATCTAAGAATGTACACTTTAATTAAACATATTATTTCCTCATGCTTCTAGCTAGCATTTATCATCAATTTCTCTCAGCCAATCATCAGTCATTTGTATAAGTGCCGTGCTAGTTGAATGTCCTCCCATATAAGCATCCGGAAAGTCTGTTGCTAATATGTTTACAGTAAAATGGCATTGTATCTGGTCAAACACCATTTTTCCAAACGTTTACTAATGGTTGTTTTGCTATATTGTGAATAAAGAGTTACCTGTCTAACAGAACACCAGGCCCTTTACTTTGTTCAATCTTTACTAATGACATGCTACTGGCTTTGAGTAAAGCCAGTGTGTCTATGTATGTGGATGACTCAACACTATACACGTCAGCTACTACAGCGAGTTAAATCACTGCAACACTAGTTTCAGAATGGGTGGCAAGGAATAAGTTAGTTCTAAATATTTCAAAAATTAAAAGCATTGTATTTGGGACAAATCATTCACTAAACCCTAAATTACTAAATCTTGTAATACATCATGTGGAAGTTGAGCAAGTTGAGGTCACTAAACTGCTTAGTGTAACCCTGGATTGTAAACTGTCATGGTCAAAACATGCTAATACAGAAGTAGCTAAGATGGGGAGAAGTCTGTCTATAATAAAGCGCTGCTCTGCCTTTATAACAACACTATCAACAAGGCAGGTCCTACAGGCCCAGTTTTGTCGCACCTGGACTACTGTTCAGTCGTGTGGTCAGGTGCCACAAAGAGGGACCTCAGAAAATTACAATTGGCTCAGAACAGGGCAGCACGGCTGGCACTTAAATGTACACGAAGAGGTAACATTAATAATATGCATGCAAATCTCTCATGGCTCAAAGTGGAGGAGAGATATAATTAATCACTACTTGTTTTTGTAAGAAGTGTTAACATGCTGAATCAAATAAAATCAAATAGTATTTGTCACATGCGCCGAATACAACAGGTGTAGACCTTAGAGTAAAATACTTAATTAAAATCCCTTAACCAAAAATGCAGTTAAGAAAAATACCCCCCAAAAATAAGAAATAAAAGTAACAAACAATGAAGGGGGTGTCTGTTTAAAATACTGGCAAACAGCTGGGACACCCATCCATACCCCACAAGACATGCCACCAGAGGCCTCTTCACAACCCCCAAGTCCAGAACAGACTACGGGAGGCACACAGTACTACATAGAGCCATGGCTACATGGCACTCTATTCCACATCAAGTAACTGATGCAAGAAGTAGAATCAGATTTTTTTTTAAACGATAGAAATACACCTTATGGAACAGCGGGACTGTGAAGAGACACACACACACACACACAGGCACATACACATGATAAGACACACGTACACACACGTACACATGGATTTTGTACTGTAGATATGTGATAGTAGAGTAGTGGCCTGAGGGCACACACTTAGTATGTTGTGAAAAGTGTTATGAAATGTAACGTAATGTAATATTTTAAGTTGTATATAACTGCCTTAATGTTGCTGGATCCCAGGAAGAGTAGCTGCTGCCTTGGCAGGAACTAATGGGGGATCCTTAATCAAATACAAATCATAGGATCATAGCTTTCACCTGGATTCACCTGGTCAGTCTATGTCATGGAAAGAGCATGTACAGTCAGAACCTTTTTTAGTAAAGGGTTCTTTAATCTCATCCAAAGAACCAAAAGGTTCTATATAGAACCCCAAATAACCTTTTTTTCTAAGAATGTAGCATTCTGTCGGGCTGTATCACTGCCTGGTACGGCAACTGCACCGCCCACAACCGCAAGGTTCTCCAGAGTGTGGTGCCGTCAGCCCAACGAATCATCGGGGGCACACTGCCTGCCCTCCAGGACATCTACAGCACCCGGTGTCACAGGAAGGCCAAGAAGATCATGAAGGACCTCAGCCACCCGAGCCACGGCCTGTTCCCCCTGCTTCCATCTAGAAAGCGGAGACAGTACAGGTGCATCAACGCTGGGACCGAGAGACTGATGAACAGCTTCTGTCCCCAGGCCATCACACTGTTAAACATCCATCACTTGCCGGCCTCCGCCCAGTACTCTGCCCTGAACCTTAGACACTGTTACTAGCCAGCTACCACTAGGTACCCTACCCTGCACCTCAGAGACTGCTGCCCTATGTACATAGAGTCAATGAAAACTGGTCACTTTAATAATGTTTACATACTGTTTAATCCACTTTATATGTACATACTGTAATCTATTCATGACTAATCCCATATAACTACTACCATCCACAATTTTCTATTCATGCTGTCTATACACACCATTCACATACTATACATATATATGTATCAGGTGTATATACATATAGATTTTGCATTTGAATTACTGTTACAGTGCTATTTGGGTTAATTAGATTCGTTACGACATTTCATGATTTATTTTTTCTTTTGTCGGGGGTCGATTATTTATGTACTTGTTTTACATTTTACTGCAATGTTAAGAGCTAGTAACAGAAGCATTTTACTGTAATGTTTAGAGATAGTAGCATAAGTATTTTACTGCAATGTTAAGAGCTAGTAACAGGAGCATTTTACTGTAATGTTTAGAGATAGTAACAGAAGTATTTTACTGCAATGTTAAGAGCTAGTAACAGGAGCATTTTACTGTAATGTTTAGAGATAGTAACAGAAGTATTTTGCTGCACCCACTAAAGTATCTTGTAAACTGTATACGCAACCAATACACTTTGATTTGATTTGAAATATTTGCAACATCATCTAATAATGATGAATAACAGTTTAATAAAAGCTAAAGACAAAAATAGACAAACTGATGGCATGAACAGAGTCCCCGTCAGCACCTTATCTCTCTCTGCCCATTGTCTTTGCCAGTGCTGTTTTCAGCAAGGTTTTGGGTCATTGGAGGATTAAGTCAAGTGAGAGAACGAGCCTGTCTTCTGCTCCATAGAATATACATCAGCATCACACATTTATTTGTGATGGGCAAGAGAAGAGGAGGAGGAGGAGGAGGAATAGAAGAACTGAATGTTTCATGAGCAGGATCCCTGCAGTCTACTTTGTGTTCATTTAAGAAACCGACAGAAAAATAATCCTTGCAGCTCAGAGGCATCCAGCCAGCTGAGTCTGGTCCGGTTCACTCCGTCAACCTCTTCCTTTCCAAATCTAAGTTCCCCTCCTCACTTACCCTCCCCCTGCTCTGTGGGGCTCCAAGTTGACAATCCCCCAGCAGGAGTCTGCAGGTGCCGTGGTGCCGTGCCTTAATGCTCAGTCACTCTCAGTTAGAGGGAACAGCCTGGTCCAGCTAGCAGGCTGCCTCTCCTCCACAATGCAGCTTTAATAAGGGGGATGAAACATGGATGAGTGAGGGGTTTGTGAGGAAACCTTTGGAGGACTGAGGGTCAGATGGGAGTTCCCATGTTTCTAACCTCCTCCTCCGACAGCCTCCCCTGAGAGCCAGGCAGGCAGGGCACTGCGAATTCCACTCGCCTTTTTCCTCACACTCAGGACAGTGTGTGTGTGTGTGTGTGTGTGTGTGTGTGTGTGTGTGTGTGTGTGTGTGTGTGTGTGTGTGTGTGTGTGTGTGTGTGTGTGTGT
This sequence comes from Salvelinus namaycush, assembly GCF_016432855.1. Lineage (NCBI taxonomy): Eukaryota > Metazoa > Chordata > Actinopteri > Salmoniformes > Salmonidae > Salvelinus > Salvelinus namaycush. Next base: position 27,296,611 of record NC_052332.1, read on the forward strand.
GTGTGTGTGTGTGTGTGTGTGTGTGTGTGTGTGTGTGTGTGTGTGTGTACTCACTATGTGGGTATGTGATTTGAAGGGCTATTATTTCCCATAGGAACAGAGCCAGGGTCGGGACATCAGTAACAATGTGACAGAGAATCCCATGGTTACAATTTTGTAGCTACAAGGCTCTCTTTCTCCCTCTAATCTCTCCCTTTTTTCTTTATCACTCTCTCTCTCTCGCTCTCTCTCTATCCCCCTCTCTCTCTCTATCCCATATCCTTTGAGTTATGTGGGCTTTCATCCTATCCAATAACACCATACATCACCCAATCAGAGAAGTGAGGCCGTTTATTACACGTCCCTGCGGATGTGTGAGAATGGGGGGGGGGGGGGGGGGGGGGGGGTGACAACAAGGAAATCAGAGAAACAACAAGGGATTGTAGAGCGAGAGAGATGACTGTCATTTTATTAGGACACTTGGCTGTATGTGTGCTGAAGAAACAGATGTTCATTAGACAGACGTTCAATAGACAGCTCATGCAAGATGGGACTAATCAACACCACTGCTTGATGTCTGTCTTGGCCAATAGATCTATTGTTTCACTCCCACACTGAACAGGGTCCACTGTCCAAACATACTGTAATGTACACAAAGGCTGCTGTTAACAAATGGAAGACAAGAGCCAGAACAACTCCTCATCATACCAGAGATACACTGAGTGTACTAAACATTAGGAACACCTTCCTAGTATTGAGTTTGCCCTCAGAACAGCTTCAATTTGTCAGGGCATGGACTCTACAAGGTGTTGAAAGCGTTCCACAGGGATGCTGGGCCATGTTGACTCACACTCAACATTTTCCTGTGTGTATCAAGAATGGTCCACCACCCAAAGGACATCCATCCAACTTGACACAACTGTGGGAAGCATTGAAGTCAACATGACCTAGTATCACTGTGGAATGCTTTCGAGACCTTGTAGAGTCCATACCCAGATGAATTGAGGCTGTTCTGAGGGCAAAAGTGGGTGCAACTCAATATTAGGAAGGTGTTCCTGATGTTTTGTAAACTCACTGTTTACCAGACTTGCCACTGTGGCCTTTACCAACTCTAGCAAGCATCAGAAGTACCACTGGGTATCTCTCACTGAGAATCTCCCAGGCGCCATTAAGTCTCCACTGTTGTTCTGTTAATGTTCTACATCAATCAATAGAAATAGCATGGCAGCTCTCGCGGCCTCTTTATACCATAGCTAGCTAGCTAGCTAGCTAGCTAGCGAAAGAAAGAAAGAAAGAAAGAAAGAAAGAAAGAAAGAAAGAAAGAAAGAAAGAAAGAAAGAAAGAAAGAAAGAAAAGAAAGAGCTGAAGAGAGAGGGAGAGTTAGGGCTAGAGAAAAAGAGAAAGCTGAAGAGAGAGGGAGCGTTAAGGCTAGAGAAAGAGAAAGAGCTGTCCCAGGGGAGCTCTTTACTGAGAGAGAGAGGATGGCTGAGAGGCAGCAGGACCAGAGGGGAGAGGGGATGGCTGGGAGGCAGCAGGACCAGAGGGGAGAGGGGATGGCTGGGAGGCAGCAGGACCAGAGGGGAAAGGGGATGGCTGGGAGGCAGCAGGACCAGAGGGGAGAGGGGATGGCTGGGAGGCAGCAGGACCAGAGGGGAGAGGGGATGGCTGGGAGGCAGCAGGACCAGAGGGGAGAGGGGATGACTGCGAGGCAGCAGGACCAGAGGGGAGAGGGGATGGCTGGGAGGCAGCAGGACCAGAGGGGAGAGGGGATGGCTGGGAGGCAGCAGGGCCAGAGGGGAGAGGGGATGGCTGGGAGGCAGCAGGACCAGAGGGGAGAGGGGATGGCTGGGAGGCAGCAGGACCAGAGGGGAGAGGGGATGGCTGGGAGGCAGCAGGACCAGAGAGGAGAGGGGGTGGCTGGGAGGCAGCAGGACCAGCGAGGAGAGGGGATGACTGCGAGGCAGCAGGACCAGAGGGGAGAGGGGATGGCTGGGTGGCAGCAGGACCAGAAGGGATGGCTAGGATAGTTCTTAGTTTATCTCAGTGTAGGCACAAATGTTATTTTCCCAATTACCGATATGTTCACCAATATGGGCAGGGCCGGCTCCAGGCATAAGCGACATAAGCGGTCGCTTAGGGCCTCGGGTCGCTTAGGGCCCCACCCAACCAAAACATATATTTTTTTGGAACTCAGTCAGGATCCCAACTTACTGTTGAGAGTTAGAATACTAGAATACACAAGTTGTAAGTTTGAAGTTTGGTTGTGCATCAGAAGTACAGCTAACAATGTGTTGATTAGTAAGTTAGTCAAGCCAGTTATCTAAACTTGTGCTGAAAATGGCCAAATACGCAGGGACCCTGACCTCCAGGGGGCCGCCACTGATGTTGTTAGTCACTCCAACATTTTCTCTCTGCCCCATGGCAAAATGTGTAGAACTGTAGAAAACCTGCTTAAACACAGCAACATTTTCTCTATTCCCCATGGCAAAATGTGTAGAATACAGAAACTCTAATAAACTCTAATACTCTAATAAAACTTGCATTGTTCTCTCCACCATCAAAAGGGCGGCCCACAAAAAATGTTTTGCCCACATCCCAACCAAATCTCGCTTAGGGCCCTTAAAAGACTAGCCGTACCTGAATATGGTTGCCTCAAAGCTCATTAGCCGTTTTACGAGCTCCCCTCAAAACTTCATCCAGCATCAGCAAAGACATATGAGTGCACACGCACATTTGATTGGACATATTGCGCAATGACATTGACGTGAGAGTCAAACAGACAGCAGACTATATAGTGCAGAATCATAACACTGACTCCCTGTCACAGGATACTGCAGCCATGCACTACATTACCACTACAGACATCTATCTCTCTCTCTCACACACACACACACACACACACACACACACACACACACACACACACACACACACACACACACACACACACACACACACACACACACACACACACACACACACACACACACACAGTGTCATCCTAGCTAATGCTGTGGTAGCATACGGGTAGGGTGAGAGCCTCGGTGCCACAACAGACAAGTCACACTGGCTGTGGTGTCCGAAATCTAAAACGTCCTACTATGTACTAATCATACTACATGCTATTTAGAACATACTGTTTTGTAAATATGTACGCAATAAGCATCAAATATTAACATACAAGCCTCACTTACAGTATACTGAGAATGCGTCATCCAATGCGCCGTTATGTTTCCGCCATTCTTTCTTTCCTACATCGCATCTCATGATCAGTTGATTGTCAGCTGCTGTCATACACACGTGGATCTGAAATGATGATTCTCTTCCTCAATAGCATGCAGCGAATTTGTACTAAAAAACGAAACGAGTATGACATCCTGGCATTTAAGGTGTACTCAATTTTGAAATTTCACATACTTTAAAAGGTTCTATGTTTGCATACCCAAGTTGCCTACTGTTTAAAATGCAAGTATGGATATTTGGACACAGCCAGAATCACCACGGTAACAGATCTATGCTAATTTCATTCATCAGACACAGGGTAACACTCACCTATGTACAGAAACATACATAGACGCACTCTCTACCCACAATACTCTTATTTTCATCACTAGCTCTGTCTAATTTAATCTCACGCATCAATACCCTTTAATTAATATAATATGATGTTCTTGCTGTTTCATTTTGCTTCCTTCTCGCTGTTTCCCCAGTGTGAGCCAATTAAAGAGGAAACCAACACTTTGGATGCATGTTCCTCACATTGCTCCCCTCGTTGGCACCAATAGGCTGAGCCATCACTATTTCATCACCATTCCACACCAGTCCAGGGTGAGGGCAGTCATACAGAGCATGTGCCGTCATCAAACATGGATGCCAGTGTGACGTCCGAGCTAAACAGACTCCAGGCTGACTATCATGTACATCGCAGAACTCCCAGTGTGTTCCACACATAGGATAGAATATCAGTGGGATCGCTATGGTTCTGCAGCTGTATGTTCAAGTCAAATCAAATGTTACTCGTCACATGCTTCGTAAACAAGAGGTGTGGACTTGCCCAACAATGCAGAGCGAAAGAAAATAGAGAAATAAAATACAAGTAATAATAGATACACAATTTACAAGAAGTACCGGTATGATGTGCAGGGGTACGAGGTAATTGAGATAGATATGTACATATAACTAAAAAGAAAGGGACAGATAATAAACAGTAGCAGCGTATGTGATGAGTCAAAAAACGGAGTGTAAAAAGGGTCAATGCAGATTGTTAAATACTTAACCAATAGCTATCCGAACAAACTATTTAGCAGTCTTATGGCTTGGGGGTAGAAGCTGTTCAGGGTGCTTGCCGTGCTGTAGCAGAGAGAACAGTCTATGACTTGGGTGGCTGGAGTCTTTGATCATTTTTAGGGCCTTCCTCGGTCCCAATGATGTACTGGGTCGTACGTATTACCCTCTAAAATGTCTTACGGTCAGATGCCAAGCAGTTGGCATACTTAGCGGGGATGCAGCCAGTCAAGATGCTCTCAGTGGTGCAGCTGTAGAACTTTTTGAGGATCTAACGGGCCCATGTCAAATCTGTTCAGCCCCTGAGGGGGATAAGGTGTTGTCATGCCCTCTTCACGTCTTTGTGGGTGTGTTTGGACCATTATAGATCCTTAGTGATGTGGACACCGAGGAACTTGAAGCTCTGCATAGTGTAGAGAAGCTTTCTTATAGATATAGCATCTTTCTGGTTCATGACCCAAGCCTGAGACACCACAACCCAACCACAAGATCATCCTCTATAAACACAATGACACACTCACACCGCCACCACACACCAGCACAAATAGAGGACATCAAGGACACTTTAATCACTGGCAGTACAGGAATGTTATTACTCAGAAAAACACATTGTGCTGAAGTCAAGTTGGATAGGGTGCAGTGAGGTAGCAAAGCAATTTCCACGTAATGTGGATTAATGAACCCCTGTAGAACGAACATGTTTGTTCTATGTGCTTCTTAACTACTGTAGTGTATAGATTGGGGTGTGTGCGTGTGTTTTTGTGTGTGTACTGTATGTGTTCGTGTGTGTGTGTTCGAGTGTGTGTGTGCAAGTGTCTTTTTGTGTGTCTTCATGCGTGTGTGTGTATGTTAGTGAGTGTGATTGCCATGCTGTTTTACTGTCTTGCTCCCTGAGAGCTGTACGTTTCTGGGGTTCTCTGTGGCTTACCTCATCTTGATAAATGTGGAGGGTAATCACAAGCACTGCTTGACTGAGTAGCCAAGGGCATTCTGCTCTGTGACCGAGGCCAAACTGCAGGGGCTTCCCTCTCCTTTCATTTGATGGACTCCCTACCTCTTCCCTCTCATCATTCTCCCTCTCTCTTTCAAGCCCTCACTCTCGGTCTTCATCTTTCAACCATATTGGGAGTGAATTTGTGAGTATGTGTGTGTGTGTGCTGGAGTATTCAATCGTACTTCAAATGAAAAGAGAAAAAGGTTCTGTCTTTTTTTCCCTCCAAACTGGGCCATGCGCTCTGGAGTATCGCTAGTAATTATCAATGCTACGTGGGGAGAGCTAGAGCGAGAGAGAGAGAAAGTGTGTGAGAAAGAGAAAAACAGATAACAATAAGGAAGCAGGGTAGAGGATGATGAAGAAAGTAAAAGATAGAGGACAGAGAGAAGATAAGAAGAGGAGAAGAGGAAGGATGTGTGTGTGATATGAGAATGGGATAACAGAAAGGATGAAACATTAGGAGGAAGAGAGAGGTAGATTGGGTAAATCATACGGTATTAGTGTGAGAAAGGCATTGTTAATGACCTTTTCATCTGCCAATCAAACACTCCTCTCTCACTTTCACTTATACCACGGTAAAACTGTTACATATGACACACACAGCAACCAGCCATCCAGCCAGCCATCAAGGCAGCCATCCATCCAGCCAGCCAGGCAGCCACCCAGCCAGGCATCCAGCCATCCAGCCAGGCATCCAGCCAGGCAGCCAGCCATCCAGGCAGGCAGCTAGCCGGCCAGGCAGCCATCCAGCCAGGCAGCCATCCATCCAGCCAGCCAGACAGCAAGGCAGCTAGCCATCCAACCATCCAGCCAGCCAAGCCAGCCAGGCAGGCGAGAGTTACTGCTTATTAATGACGTTGACAAGGACATGTCAAACACACAGCAGCTCAAATAGATCTCCTACCTATTCCCTAGTTGACACACATTAAATATGCACATATTTAATATCTGCCTCATTGGCATTCTGACAGGTCCGTGTCATTAGTAATTAGTAATAAAGTTGTCATCTGAAGACAGTCTGAGGTGCTGTCAGCTCAGAAACAAAGGGAGCAGCTTACTGCACCCCACGGACCGCTCTTACTACATCCATACCTCCTTTCTCCATAACAACTAGCTGCAGACTAATGCCTCCACCCTGCTTACTTGGAGAAATAAGGACCAGAGGCAGGTGAAGAGAACCCATGCTAAGCAGCAGGAGAACTGTCCAACATCATACACACTCTTC